>NC_079403.1:2724826-2864826 GCF_029220125.1 Pseudoliparis swirei
AATAATTATGAATAGAATGAAATACGATATATATAAAATGAAATACAATATATAATTTATCAAAAAAGATTGATTTAAACTAAATATTTAAAAAGAATAAAATATAACACTGTTGTGTACAGTATTGATACAACATAATAATATAAATTGTGTATTGAGAGACCGACACATTTATTTGTAAAGCTTGTGTGGCAAAATTTATTTATTTTGCATGCAAGTAAACAACAACAACAACAACAAAAAGACCCCCTGGTTCAGCAGAGGCCTGTCTGTGACCCCGTGGTGGTCTCCTCCGCCCTCCCAGGACCTGACGGCTTTGGCCAAGGAGCTGCGGGAGCTGCGGCAGGGCGAGGAGGCCAGCCGGCTGCCTGTCAAGGTCACGGACTACTCGTCCTCCAGCGAGGACTCGCACAGCAGCGAGGACGAGGAGGGAGAGGGCGGGGCCAACGACGGCAGCGTGGCCGTCAGCGACATACCGCGCATCATGTGAGTGTTACACACACACACACACACAGGCTTGGGTTGATCCCCAACCGGCTTCCCGGTGTTTTGGGATGAACTGTCGTCTCTCCTTCAGGCCGGCAGCGAGTCACGGCGCCGAATCCTTCGGCGTGTTGGGAGGTCACGGCGACGGCCACGACGACTCGTACGGGAACAGCTCCCAGGACGGCACCTTGAGGATGCGTGAGGTGAGTCTGACCTTTGACCCCTCGACCGGTTTAACTGGTTGCATGTTCGCCTGTCCGGTAAAAGATTCTGGACTTCTGATTGGTCGGTTGACCATCCGGCTGGATGTCAACACTGTGTTGCTCGGTTGAATTATCTGATTTTGTTTATGTATTTTTATTTGCTTATTTCCAAACTGCGTTGACAGTGAGTTGTTCAATTAATTTGGTATTACTTTTAGCTTTAAAAAAAATATTTTTTACAAAATAGAACAGTCCAATTACATAAGACCTAAAAACAAGGCAATAATAGCATTAATAATAGTATTAATACTTTAGCAAATGGTGTCTCTAGATTTATATATATATACTGTATACAGTATACATGCATGTACTTAACATATATATACATATATATATATATATATATACTGTGCATGTACACAAAAAAATATTAAGAGAGAGAAAATATATTTTCTAATTTTCTATTTTCTTTTGCGAATTTCTTCATTTTCCGTCTCGTCTCAAATTCGCCAAGAGAGAGGCTTTTACATTTTGGAGCAGATCCGAATCGAGGAGCTGATGCACAAACATCGTTTTTCACATCCGAGTTCTCCGAGCCCGTGGGTTCCGTGTCGACCGGCTCCCAGTTCCTCTCTCCTGTCAATCACAGCCCCGCTGCACAGTAGCCCCGCCCCTCTCTCTCTATTTCCAGAAGCACGGCAGACGGAGGCGGAGCTCCGCCGCCAGCAACGGCTTCCCCGGCAACCACGCCAATCTCTTCCCCGCCGACGGCAATCTCCCCGATCTGCTGCAGCAAAGCCCCTCCCCCCTGGTCTCCCCGGGCGACGCCCAAGTAGGTGGAGCGGCACCCAATTGTTTGCCCCTCCCCGCAACCCCCCACCCAACTCCATGCCTGATCGTGATAGACCAGCACCCTGTCACCTGTCCCCCCCCCCCCCACCAGTCACAGCCCACACCTTCACCAACTGAGTCTCTATCAGGGTGGGAACAAACATGGACTTCTTCCCTCCCTTGCTTCGCTCGTTATCCCCCCCTACACCCCACCCCTACACACACACACACACTTCCCTCTCTCCGTTTCCCAGCTTCTGGTCCAGATCCCCAAAGTTTTTTTTCATCATCGAGACTCAAGAAAGAAACTAAAAAAGTGGCGAACGCGTCGATGTTTTTGTTTTTATTTCAACAGTTTTCCTGTTTCTTCTCAAAATTAACGAATGTGGCCAACTGTGATCTGTGATCTGTGATCTGAGATCTGTGATCTGAGTTCTGTGATCTGTGTCTGCAGTACGCGATGGGAGGCAGCGGAGGCTCCAAGTCTTCCTTCACTCCCTTCGTGGATCCCAGGGTGTACGGGACGTCCTCGACGGACGACGACCACGACGACAACATCTCGGCCTCAGGTAGGTTTGACTCACCTGAACCTGGAACCTCACGGCATGAATATGAAGGGCTGAAGGAAAACCACATTCTGCAGCTCAAAATTTAGATGATCTCTATTTAAAGACATACGGCAAATAGTTGTTCAAAAGTATTATTATATATTTAAGATGTTTTTTATTATTTTTATAATTACTATTATTATAAATATATTTATTTTTATGTTATTATTTATTATTATGGTATTTATTTGTATTGTATTTTTTCGTGTATTTTTTGTATTTATTCACTATTAATATAATATATTTTTTAATTGTACTATTATTATAATTATTATAAATTTAAATTTAAACTCCACACCTCGTGGAAGGACTCAACTTCCTGTTATCTCAGGTTGCTATGCTTCCTGAAAGCGGTGGTGGAATAAATATATATATATTTATATACAGGACTGTCTCAGAAAATTAGAATATTGTGATGAAGTTCTTTATTTTCTGTAATGCAATTAAAAAAACAAAAATGTCATGCATTCTGGATTCATTACAAATCAACTGAAATATTGCAAGCCTTTTATTCTGATTTATTGCTGATTATGGCTTACAGCTTAAGAAAACTCAAATATCCTATCTCTAAATATTAGAATATCATGAAAAAGTATACTAGTAGGGTATTAAACAAATCACTTGAATTGTCTAATTAACTCGAAACACCTGCAAGGGTTTCCTGAGCCTTGACAAACACTCAGCTGTTATAAATCTTTTTATTTACTTGGTCTGAGGAAATATTAAAATTTTATGAGATAGGATTTTAGAGTTTTCTTAAGCTGTAAGCCATAATCAGCAATATTAAAAGAATAAAAGGCTTGCAATATTTCAGTTGATTTGTAATGAATCCAGAATGCATGACATTTTTGTTTTTTTAATTGCATTACAGAAAATAAAGAACTTTATCACAATATTCTAATTTTCTGAGACAGTCCTGTATACATAAATCTAAATAAATACATCAATACTGCAGTATAAATTAAAGTAACTTCTATTTCCATGTTATGCAACTGTAAACTTGTGTTCCACCACATCTCAGAAGTAAATAATCTACCTTTTTAGATAAAGACATTACTTCATGTTGAGCTAAATTGTTAGTATTGTATCAGACCCCGCTGCAGTAAAACACTACCGCCTTTGTCCACAGGGAGCGCCAGAATCAACACCTGAAAGTTCCTCTTAGAGACTTGAAATAAAAAATAAAAAATCTTCTCTCTTTATAATTCACCTGCTGAAAACCTTCTATTCACACCATTGTTGTGCCGCAGCGCTGTTGACCGACGAGCTGCTGAAGCACGAGCACGACCAGGAGCAGGCGGGGCTCAACGAGGCGAGGAAGATCTCCGTGGTCAACGTGAACCCGACCAACATCCGGCCGCACAGCGACACGCCCGAGATACGCAAATACAAGAAGCGCTTCAACTCTGAGATCCTGTGTGCGGCTCTGTGGGGTGAGGGGTCCTCACAGCGCAGGTATCATCAGTGTGTCCCCACGGCGTGGGTTAAATAAACACGTGTGTGTGTGTGTGTAGGAGTGAACCTGCTGGTGGGGACGGAGAACGGCCTGATGCTGCTGGACCGAAGCGGTCAGGGAAAAGTTTACAACCTCATCAACCGGCGGCGCTTCCAGCAGATGGACGTCCTGGAGGGGCTCAACGTGCTGGTCACCATCTCAGGTGAGTCCCAGGTACACCGAGTACTGCGCTTCAGGCCAGCTACTTGTCCTTCACATTCTATGCAACTTCATACATCTCAGAGGTACATATTGTTGTTTTTACTGTACTACAGCTAAGAGGTACCTATTGTACTTTTAACCCAGAGATACATATTGTACTTTTAACTCAGAGGTACATATTGTACTTTTAACTCGACTGAATCTCAGAAGTACATATTGTACTTTTTACTGTACTTCACCTCAGAGGTACATATTGTACCTTTTACTGTACTACATCTAAGAGGTACCTATTGTACTTTTAACTCAGAGGTACATATTGTACTTTTTACTGTTCTTCACCTCAGAAGTACATATTGTACTTTTAACTCAGAGGTACATATTGTACTTTTTACTGTTCTTCACCTCAGAAGTACATATTGTACTTTTAACTCAGAGGTACCTATTGTACTTTTAACTCAGAGGTACCTATTATACTTTTATGTAAACAATCAGTCACTCCGCTGAGCGGCGGCCCTGCAGCGTGAAGCCGAGTGTTTCAGACTCGATGTCGTTCCTTTCCTTCCCACCAGGGAAGAAGAACAAGCTGCGTGTTTACTACCTGTCCTGGCTGAGGAACCGGATATTACACAACGACCCCGAGGTGGAGAAGAAACAAGGCTGGATCACCGTGGGGGAGCTGGAGGGCTGCGTGCACTACAAAGTCGGTAAGGACACTTGTTTATGTGCGTTACGGGGACCTAAACATGTTCACACACACGCATTGTGGGGACTCAGCTACAGCGTGGGGACACAGAGTTGGGGTTTGGGCTGCGGTTGATTTCCTCTCTGTATATTTTGATTAAATGTTATTTCTACCAAATTTAAAGTTTACAAAGCAACACACGTCTGTTTTATTTGTGGTCGAGCGTAATCTGATGAAGTTCGCTCTCCTCCTGCAGTGAAGTACGAGAGGATCAAATTTTTGGTGATCGCTCTGAAGAACGCCGTGGAGATCTACGCCTGGGCGCCGAAACCCTACCACAAGTTCATGGCCTTCAAGGTGAGACCCCGAGTGTTGACGAGATGTAAACAACAACAACAACAACAACCGTTGTTGACCTCAGAGTGTGTATTCACGGCGCTGTCCGTCCTCAGTCGTTCACGGAGCTGCAGCACCGCCCCCATCTGGTGGACCTCACCGTGGAGGAGGGCCAGAGGTTAAAGGTCATCTACGGCTCCAGCGTCGGCTTCCACGTCATCGACGTGGACTCTGGGAACCCCTACGACATCTACATCCCCTCACATGTATGTGTGCGTGTGCGTGCGTGTGTGCGTGTGTGTGTGTGTGTGTGTGTGTGTGTGTGTGTGTGTGTGTGTGCGTGTGTGTGTGCGTGTGTGTGTGTGTGCATGTGCGTGTGTGTGTGTGTGTGCGTGTGTGCGTGTGTGTGTGTGTGTGTGCGTGTGCGTGTGTGTGTGTGTGTGTGTGTGTTTTTCTATATCATCAGAACATGTTACTTTAATATTTACGTTTTAAACGAGACGTAATGAACGAGTGAGTGGATGAAAGAGTATTGATCGGCGGCCTTGACGAGTGAATGAGAACAATATTGATTGGTTCTGTCAATGTTTGAATGAGTGAGGGAACGAATGGATGAGAACGTTATTGATCGGCATCCTTAATGAACGAGTGAATGGATGAAAAAGTATTGATTGGCGGCCCTGATTAGTGAATTGATGAGAAAATTATTGATCCGCAACCTTGATTAGTGAATTGATGAGAACATTATTGATTGGCTCTCTTACTGTTCGAATGTTGTAGTGAATGCATGGATGAGAAGGTTATTGATCGGCTGCCTTGATGAGTGATGGATTGATGAGAAGGTTATCGATCGGCTGCCTTGATGAGTGATGGATTGATGAGAAGGTTATTGATCGGCTGCCTTGATGAGTGATGGATTGATGAGAAGGTTATTGATCGGCTGCCTTGATGAGTGAATGAATGGATGAGAAGGTTATTGATCGGCTGCCTTGATGAGTGATGGATTGATGAGACGGTTATTGATCGGCTGCCTTAATGAGTGATGGATTGAGTCAGTAAATGAATATGTGAATGAAGCCTGCTCTGACCCCAGTAAGTGATGGATGGTGGAGATGTGACCACAGCGCCTCACGCTGCTTCTGGCAGTCGTGAATCACGCCGCGTGGCGGGAGACTCCATTGTTGCAGCAGTTTCTTCTCAGGGTGGGGCCGGTGGGGGAGGGTTAGGGAGGTGGGGGGGGGGGGCAGCAGGGTGGGAGGGTCCAGACCCAACCCCCCCCCACACCTCCCGGCCACCTGTAAACTCACGGCAGCTCCTGATCCACCTGCCCAAACCCCCCTCCAACCCCCCCCCCCCCTCCCGTGTGTCGCCCCGGCAGATTCAGGGTCAGGTGACCCCGCACGCCATCGTGGTTCTGCCCAAGACGGACGGCATGGAGATGCTGCTGTGCTACGAGGACGAGGGCGTCTACGTCAACACCTACGGACGCATCACCAAAGATGTGGTGCTGCAGTGGGGCGAGATGCCCACCTCCGTCGGTACGTCAACCAATCAGCTCGCTTCTCCCCCTGACCCCCCCTGACCTCTGACCTTCTGTACGCGGTGTGGGCCGATCATCTTTTCACCCTCACTCCTCCACCTCCTCCGTTCAAAGCAACTCTCTCTCCTCCTGCCTCCTGCTTTCAGTCACTCCTCTAAACGAGAAGCCGGCCTCGCCTGTGTCATGACCTGCTCCACAGGAGTGCCACAGGGTTTTTTGGGTGGTTGAACAGACTGTTGAAGTATTATTTGGCGACGTGATGAAAACATACGGAAACTGAACCGATCACTGCTTCATGAAACAACCAAGAACCTGCTCGGGGCTTTTATTTTGGTAAATGAAGGGGGAATAATATCACACGATATTATCATAGTTATTAGCAAAACATATATAATATTGGCCGATATTTGTGTTTTTTATAGAATGCTCATCATGACAACAAATATCAAACAAAGGAGAAAAAAGGTGACAAAGAACAGAGATCTTTAAAATCATGTTATGCCACATTGTTACATGAATTTAATATATATATGTATATATATATATACATATATATATATATACATGTTAAATACATTTTTCACAACTCTTAGTATGACGTAAATAAAATGACATAAGTGCATAAAACACGTCCCAAATGTAACTTTAGAATACCTCAACGACTCATGTGTGTAATTAAATATATATATATATATCTTTAATGTATATTTTAATATATATATATATATATATCTAATGTATATTTTATAATATATATATATATATATATATATATATTGGTGTACCAATCATCACATGAAAAAAGCGTGCAAAATCACATTGAACAAAAGCTAAATTTGAGTTTATTCCTTATTTTCAAATAAATAAATACAAAATAAGATTCACTTTATTGCGCTTATGAAATGTGACTTCAGAGTGAGCTATGATTGAATTAAAAAGATATTAAAGATTATAGAGAAGGCGTTCTCATGAAGCAGTGACGAGTGGAGAGTTTCTCTCTTATGTTCTCATCACTTCTAACAGGTGAGTCGACCAAATATTTACAAACCAACAACTCAGAATATCTCTTGAATGTGAACGTGTTGAACATCCATCAACCTGCATGAGCTGATCACACACACACACACACACGCACACAGCATCTTTTTTTAAATACAATACAGGACTGTCTCAGAAAATTAGAATATTGTGATAAAGTTCTTTATTTTCTGTAATGCAATTAAAAAAACAAAAATGTCATGCATTCTGGATTCATTACAAATCAACTGAAATATTGCAAGCCTTTTATTCTTTTAATATTGCTGATTATGGCTTACAGCTTAAGAAAACTGTAAAATCCTATCTCATAAAATTTTAATATTTCCTCAGACCAAGTTAAAAAAAAGATTTATAACAGCTGAGTGTTTGTCAAGGCTCAGGAAACCCTTGCAGGTGTTTCGAGTTAATTAGACAATTCAAGTGATTTGTTTAATACCCTACTAGTATACTTTTTCATGATATTCTAATATTTAGAGATAGGATATTTGAGTTTTCTTAAGCTGTAAGCCATAATCAGCAATATTAAAAGAATAAAAGGCTTGCAATATTTCAGTTGATTTGTAATGAATCCAGAATGCATGACATTTTTGTTTATTTAATTGCATTACAGAAAATAAAGAACTTCATCACAATATTCTAATTTTCTAAGACAGTCCTGTATGTGTCTATGTTGTGTGTGTGTGTTTGCTTGTTCTTTATGAATATTTGTTTTAATATCCTTCGCGTTCATCCTTGATTGCGTGAGCTCTAAAACAACTTATCAAAAAAATTATAATAACCAAGAATAAATTGGCGTGTATCTCAGTTAACGCCAGGAGCTCGAGCAGACCACGGATGGACCTCGGATCTCGTGATCCGAGCCGACCGAAGCCTCCGTGAGGCGTGAGGTGTGTTCTCCATCCTCCTCTCGGTCCTCCGTGTCGGCGTTATCAATATCCTGATTGATTGGTTGTGTGTTTGCTGTGTGTCATGCACCATCTCCTGTTAACATGTGTGTGTGTGTGTTTTATTAATTATTTCACGACCCAGAGACCAGAGTTTCTCACAGCCAAGCCCGGCCTCGCCCCCTCCCCCCCTTCCATGCCCCACGCCCCCCCACCACTCCCCATTTACTCTCCTAAAAAACTTTATTTGAAGCTGGGGCTCAAACCGCTGTCAGTCAATGGCCGCATCCAACAGAAACCCGGCGAGCTTCCTGTCCACGCCGTCCTGACTCCAAGAGTTCAGAGGTCGCGATCGTTCAATTCAGTCAGAAACTGCTGCAATAATCTCCCTGGAGGTGTGACTGGCTTGGGTGTGAGACTGGTGCTGAGTCTTCTCCTGTCCAATCCCCCTCTGTGTGTGTGTGTGTGTGTGTGTGTGTGTGCGCGCGGGCCTGTGTGTGTGTGTGTGTGTGTGTGTGTGCCCTTTCCTGTCCCTGCAGCCTACATCCACTCCAACCAGATCATGGGCTGGGGAGAGAAGGCCATTGAGATCCGCTCCGTGGAGACGGGACACCTCGACGGAGTTTTCATGCACAAGCGAGCTCAGCGACTGAAGTTCCTGTCGGAGAGGAACGACAAGGTGAGTCTGAGACACCTGGACGCGTCTGTCCCTTTAAGACACGGACAACTTCAGGGATTTCCTTCAATGAAGGAAGTGACGAAAGAAAGTGACGTGACGGAGTGACGTGACGGAGTGACGTGACGATTAAAACGTGACGATGCAACGTAAAGATGCAATGTAAAGATACAACGTAACGATACAACGTAACAATACAACGTAACGAAACAACGTAACGAAACAACGTAACGATTAGGGCTGTCAATCGATTAAAAAAAATTAACTAATTAATCGCACATTTTGAAATTGCGATTAATTAATCGCGATTAATCGCGATTAAAAGGGTATTTTTCTTCGAAAGACTAAATCTTCTAAATGAACGAGTAATCCCTCCAGACAGCGTGTATTTTAGACACTTGTTTAATTGTATTCTTTTTTAAAGACAAAACTTCACACAGAGCTGTGTTTTCAAAGAGGCTCCTACCTATAAAGTGTCAGTGAGGTATTTAATATTGTGGATGATAAATTGTTTCTTCAGTGAAACATTCAGATTAGTAAGAAAAGGTGTATTAGAGATTGGTCCTGTCATCTTTAACACTGAACAGCAGCAGAACCAGTGGCCTTGGTAAACTGACAAATATGTAATGTTAACCCTCTGGAGTCTGGGCTCATTTTCTCGATTTTACAAACACATGTAAATTCACCTTTTAAAGTCTTTTGCATGTGACACATCCCAGTGTTTCCCCCACCATTCTATCAGGGTGAGGCCCCGCCCCCCTGTCATGTTCTCTATCGCGCCAGATTACAGCAGAAGTAATGTACGGTTCTTTCCTTAAAGACGTGTTTGTTCTTTATTAAACTAAACGTCTGTTGTTGGTCGTCTCTACAGCAGCATGTCATTCTGTCTCCACGTGTCGGTCACTCTTCTCTCTCCGTCCCGCGCGCCGCAGAGCTCCATGCCGGCATGTGTGCGCGCGCATCGGGGCGGAGAAAAAAAAAAACGTCCCCTTCACCTTCCGCCCCGCGTCACCGACACGTCGCCCTCTGCTTCTCTGTGAATATGGAGGAGCAGACGGGAGGAAGGAGGCGGACTGCCGCGGCTTGACACTCACAGGAGTGCAACAACTCCAACGCACACCGGAAGTCAACAAAGTTGCGTTAATTGCGTTAAAATATTTTAGTGCGTTAACGCGGCCAAATTAATCGCATAGATTAACGCGTTAACGCTGACAGCCCTAGTAACGATACAACGTAACAATACAACGTAACAATACAACGTAACAATACAACGTAACGAAACAACGTAACGAAACAATGTAACAATTAGGGCTGTCAGCGTTAACGTGTTAATCTATGCGATTAATTTGGCCGCGTTAACGCACTAAAATATTTTAACGCAATTAACGCAATTTTTTTCTTTTTTTCTTTTTCTTTTTTAAACCGCGGCAGTACGGTTTGACACTGTTTCCGTTTTTAAAACAATCATTTCTCCGCGAAAATAAGGATCATAAATCAGTTAAACTCGTGGATGAATCAGTCGGGTTTCCTCCTGCTCCTCCTTCCTCCCGTCTCCCCCTCTGATACACAGAGGAACGGAGGGGCGACGTGTCGGGGGACGCGGCGCGGAAAGAACTCACACGAAACCTTCACCGTGATTTGTCAATCCGTTTGTCTGTCAACATTTCGGTAAAAAAACAACCAATGAACACTCAGTAAATCACAAAGGACCTCCCACCTCACCGGTTAGGCTCATTTAGCAACCTGTCAGTCAGAGAACCAGAGAACACGGCGTGAGGACAATGAGCCTCATTTCAGAGCTGAGATTGTTCTGGAATGTTTGATGTATAACACGTGGGGGTGTGTCACATGCAAAAGACTTTAAACGGTGAATTTAATTTATTTTGTAAAATGTATAAAATGCCCCCAGCCTCCAGAGGGTGAACGTGACATATGTGAATGTCAGTCAGTTATCAAGGCCACTGGTTCTGCTGTTCAGTGGTAAAGATGACAGGACCAATGGGGTCTCAATATACTTTTTTTTTTTTACTAATCTGATGTTTCACTGAAGAAACAATTTATCATCCACGATATAAAATACCTCGCTGGCACTGTATATGTAGGAGCCTCTTTGAAAACACAGCTCTGTGTGAAGTTTTGTCTTTAAAAAGAAGGAAAACACTTTTAAGCGCGATTAATCGCGATTAATCGCAATTAATTAATCGCAATTTCAAAATGTGCGATTAATTAGTTAATTTTTTTTAATCGATTGACAGCCCTAGTAACAATACAACGTAACAATACAACATAACAATACAACGTAACGAAACAACGTAACGAAACAACGTAACGATACAACGTAACGATACAACGTAACGATACAACGTAACTCAACAATGTAATGTCCTTCTTGTGTTCTTATAAATCAAGTTTCAATTGGACCAGGCATTATTATTGTCCTTTTCTTTGTGGTGGTACATATTAAACATCTTTGAAGGGTTCAGAGTATAAAACTTTTGTTTTTGTAAATATTTTACATTTAATTTGATAATATTTGTTGAGCTGATGCTACACTGTCTTTCAATAAATGAATAAATAGATCACATCAGGTTCTTTAACGCCTCCTCGTCCTGCAGGTCTTCTTCGCCTCGGTGCGTTCCGGAGGCAGCAGCCAAGTCTTCTTCATGACCCTCAACAGAAGCTCCATGATGAACTGGTAACCTTCCTCCTCCGACCCACGACAACTTCATCTTCTTCTTCTTCAGTCTGAACATCACCCCGACGTCAGGAGAGACGGAGGACAATCTGTGTGTGTGTTGTGTGTTTGTGGAGGAAATCAACGAGCTGCTGAACGGGCGATTGAGCCCCCCCCCCCCTCCCTGTAAAGATACCCTCCGCCTGTAGGTGGTGCTGCAGGCCTCATGGATGGTTTCACTTCCTCCACCTTCCCTGGCCAGATGGTTGATCTCCAGGATCTCGATCCAGGCTTTGAAAGGAGCTTTTCTGACCTCCCCATTGGACCTGGACGGGTCGCCGTGGAGACGTTCTCTGTAGCACATTAGTGAGTCCTCACCGGGTGTTCACACTGCGAGCGCCACCCGAAATCCTCTTCTACCGCTCTCGTGTTGTAGTGGTTGTTGACGTAGCATCGACGAATGGAGGACTTTGGATCGTGCTCACCTGAAGTCAGTTTCAAAAGGTTCCTAAAGGAACCAGTGGACTTTTAAAGAACCGGTGAAAAGCCCTTTCGGAACCCTTTTCGCTCACACGAGGCCACGGCCGAACACTTTGACCTCAAGGTCACTTTGTCGTGCAGTTGAAGAGCGACCGACGGGGCCGCGGATGACGAGCTTCACCCATCGGACCGTCTGGCGAGCCTCAAACATGGATGTGTACAGTCGTCACGCAGAATTTAGACTTTCTTAGACCTTCAAAAAAAATAGATTTTTGTTTATTTCATATTCATGAGTTTTACAGAAAGAAAAAAAGAAAAAGAAAAAAAAGAAGAAGAAGTGGACACACGTCGTCTTGAAGCTTTTTGAGATGTTGAAATCGGCTTCTAAACATCTCGTAGAGCACCTGAATCGAAACCGACGTTCTCCAGACTAACATCTCGTAGGAAAACCTTTCAGGCTCGTCGGATGTTTTTCTTCGAGAAGTCTAGAAACCACCAGGAGTAGTGGCGCGTCGTCGCCCCCTACAGTCCGGGAGGACTCCATGACGCCATCGCTCACAGTGGGAACACTCCTTTTCCAAAGAAAAGAAAAGAAAAACCACATCAAAGCAGCGAGAGAAACCAGACATGTCGTATCATCCCGGCTCTGAAAGAGGGTTGTAGATGTCGCATCGTCATAGCAACGCGACGACAGAAGATCTTCGCGCAGTTCTGTCGTTGCCAACCTTCTGGAGTTTTTTTTCTTCCCGCGCTTCGTTTGGTTTCTCTAAGCTTCTTCCCCCCCCCCCCCCCCCCCCCGCTGTGCGTACGCTGTAAATATCTCAGCCGAGGACGCTGAAAAGAAGAAAATAATAATGATAACAGGTTTTTTGGGGAGTCACGCTGATGGGAAGGCACTTTTTTTTGTGACGAGCGAAGACTTTCACTCTTTCTCTCCGTAGTTCATCGCTGTTTATTGAGTTGTGCATTTTTTTGTTGTTGCATTCTTTGCATGGTGACACACGTTGTTCCTGTCGTCACTCGTTATGAATCGTACTTTTTTACGGCAATACGCGGACGGGTCCGGACGAGGCCCCAGGAGGTTTTCTTTAGTTTTGAGGTTGTTTTATTTCATCCTCTCACAACACTGAGCTGTAAAGTGAATGTTTTTAGAAAAGCATTTATCTCACGATTAAGTCAAGATCGTACACTGGATGATTTACAAGTTTACCATTCGATTTATATTTGAGTTTGTTTTGTTGTTGTTGTTGTTGACGTTGATGCTCACACTCCAGACGGAGCTCGGCATCACTTTCGAAATGGCGTTCTTCTATTTTTATTGATTATTTTTCGCCGGGTTGGCGACGGTCTCCGTAAACACTGACGATGTGGGACGGTGATGGAGAGAAGGAAGAAGTTCACTTCTTACCGGAAGTTTCTTTTCTTCATTGATCCTCCGTTGAAGGTGGGATCTGAAGCCTTTAATCAGCACCCCGGGGATAAAGGTCAGGAGGGTCAGTGTGAGAGACTGTAGATTAAAAAAGAATAAAAAAAGAATATATATATATATATATACTGTAAGAATTTTCGTTATATCTTACTGATTATTTTAGAGAAAGACAAACAAAAAAACTTATTAAAGCTTAGTTGTCTTTCTACACAATAGAGAACAATAGCTATCAGAATTTCTAAAAACAAAACAAAAAAACAATGTTTTTATCGTGGTATTATTTGTAATTTGTATTTCAAATTTTTGTACGTATCGAGACTGTGAACGTATGTACGGCTGCGGCCTCCGAGCGTGTGTGTGTGTGTGTGTGTGTGTGTGTGAGCGCGCGCGCAGGTGTGTGACGTGCATGTGAGCGTATGTTTTCACCGTGTCTGAATCCTTGGAATCAGTCAGACGACCTCAATCTGGTGACGCACATCTGTGATGTTGGAAACTCTTCAAAATAAATGTCCTCTCCTTGTACAGCATCACTTCCTGTTTCACTCTCGTTTTTCTGGATCGTTAATGACACTTAAACTCATAAGAAGTAAAAACACAGTCTGGTTCATTTATACGGAAAAGATCAATATGAATGGAAAAAGTAACATCTCTATATTATATATTTATAATATACATTTTAATTTAATCCTCCAGGTACAAAACTAAATGTTCCTATTCTGACTTGTTTGTGCTCCAGAATATAAAAGCTTGTTTCTCTGATAAATAAGTGTTGGTGCTCCCTGTGAAGGAACCGATGAGAAGGTTCCCGCGAAGGTTCCTGCATAGTGGAAGATTCCAACGCTCTTCAAACGTCACACAGCAATAGACCTCCAGACCTCATTAAATGTCCTATTAAATTAAAGTGTAGGTATTAACTTTCCACTATTGTTTAGTCCACTCAAAGTGTATTTTAAATACATGTGCTAAATTGAAATAAGCTATGTTTGCACTTTAGTATATTAAAGTGTAATGTTGTACTTATACTAAGTGTACTTTTTGTACTAAAATGGCATACATTGAAGTTAAGTACATGCAAGTATACCTTCCTGTTTACTAATTACTGTGGGGCCCTGAATCATCCATCTAACATATTAACATTTGTTTATAACCAACCAGCTGGTTAAATTAAGCATTATTTTATATAAGTTTGACTCAATTTTATTAAAGTATAATGCTGCCAGGAACCCGCAAAAATATACATTATGTACACATCTTTAGTGGTGATCCCCCCAAAAAATATTATTATAGAAAACATGCAGGTTAGGAAATATACAGTTTCACTTTTTAACAAATGCAAGAGAATTATGTAATAAATCAAACTGTAGATATTGTCTATATTTATAAATGTATGTTACTGGGAATGCATATTAATTATATTATATCCAGATGGGTTTAAAAAATATATATTAAAATGCAAATACTTTAGTACTTTAGTAATATTGTGAAATGCAGGACTTTTACTTCACTGCTGCGTGGGATAGATATTTTTACTTATAAGTAATCTGAATAGTTTATTATGTATTTATATGACACTTCATGTTTAATAAAGTATTTCTACACAAAGTGTGGTGGGACCGGTGGCCCCCAACTCTTCCTGGAGACCCCCGAGAGACGCGTCTCGCCTCCCGTGGAAAGACCTGCGCACGCAACCTCGGTCTCCGAGAGCCGCCGCTGACCTGGTTGCCATGTTCCATTACCTCAGACCTGGCAACCCTTTCTGCCCGGTCGCCACCGGAACCCGTGAACGCCCCCCCCCTCCCCCCCTCTCATCTCCCTTCTACAGATGCCCCAGTAAAGTTGGCCGCGCGTGCGCACTGTGGGTCTTTTTTCTTGGAAGGTAAGTGGCATGGCGCTTGTTTCTGCCTTGAATGGGGGGATAAACGGGGCGCCCGACGGCTTTTTAGATGAACCGTTAACGGCTTCAGAGGTACTGCAAGTGCGCGCGCGGCGTTCTGAGCCGTCGCGGTAGCGGTTATTTAAAAAACTAATTCTCGGTGGCCTGTCGTCGTTGGGTCAGAGGGTGTCGGTGCCCGTGTTATGCCACCGGGTTTCATAAAAGAGGCGTGCGGCCCTCGGAATAACGCTTGTCATTTCCCCCCCGCTAATGTCTTCATTCACTTGTTTCCTCGTAACGTGAAGTAAACGGTTTATACGTCATCCGACCGTTTGAAATGTCGAGAGGCGTCGCGCTCACCAACCGCTGTCGGCCGAGCGTTAAATAAAAAAAACGTCTTTTTTTTTTTTTTAATTGACGGCGCTGAACGGACGGTTAGGAGCGCGCGAGCTAACGTAACGGGTTTGTGTGTGTGCGCCGGTTAGCCGGCTCATTAAAAAACACGACGGTGTCAGCCTGTCCTAACTCTTTTAAATCTAAGATCATTTAAATAAACATATAAATGGGTGTTTATATATATATATATATATATATATATAACCTGTCGCTGGTGTGCTTGTACACTACAGGCGAGCGCGCGCTAGCTGTTAAAGGACCCATTTTTCTACCCCTCAAATAGCGAATATTAGTTTTTTATCGTCAATGTATTTTAGGCTTTTTTTGATTAGTAACAAGCTAATTCCGTTTTTTTATAAAAATGGTGAAGTTAAGTTGAATGTTTGCCAACAGAAATATATATATATTTTAAAGGAATAGTGAGTTGCTCCCACGTGTTTCCTGTTACACTTTTATTATTTAGACTTTTATTTTGTATTCTGCAGATCATGAGGGGGCTGATTTTACCCAGATCTCGCGATAATCTAGTCCACAGTGTGGGGCCCTGGGAAGGCTTCACCCAGAGAGACGGGGTCATTAAACTGGCATTTAACCCACAACAACTGGGACAAATTGAGAGAGTAAATATATATATTTGTTTGCAGAACTTGTTTTTTTGGGACATGGACATGTCTTTGTTGTGTGTTTATTTATCTCCACCCTTATTGGCCAATGACTGAATGCAAGGATCTGATTTAGATTTTGCTTTGATATCTAGAGCCAGCTGTGTTTTGATTACTGCAGCTGTCATGTAAACATCAACACTTTTAACACATTGAATCCCAGTGAGATGTTGTTGTTGTTGTTGTTTTTGTGCGGATTGAAGTGCAGTATATTGCATATTATTCTGTTTCCTGTCTCTCGCAGCGCCGCTGACCCATCGCACCATGTCAGATGCCGATCTCGACTTCACGTCCGGCGAGTCCGGCGCCTCCGCCACCTACCCCATGCAGTGCTCCGCCCTGCGTAAGAACGGGTACGTGGTGCTGAAGGGTCACCCCTGCAAAATTGTAGAGATGTCCACCTCCAAGACCGGCAAGCACGGACACGCCAAGGTAACCACGGCGATTTGGGATTAAGAGAGGTTTGTTTGTCACTTGTTTATGTTTGTGGAAGAACAATCTTGGGGAAGTGCTTTGCAAAAGAAAAGAACAAATGAATAGTAGATATACATATAATGTATTAAATAAAATGAGCAAAGAAGTTGGAGGAGAGGATCCTTTTCTACATCGTGGTGAAGCCGTCAAAATAAGAGCAGCTGTTAAGTGGCAGCGCAGAAAGTTTTAAATGGAGTTCGGTAATTAAAAACTCAACCGGAGTCTCAAGATGGCCGAGACTCGGCTCGGGCTTTGGGCTTCTCGGGTTTCAGCCGAGCTGCCTGTGTGGCTCCTGCTTGGAAGTTTCTATGAGGAACTTTTTGAACTGGTCCTCTACAGACCTCCAACAGTTCACCAGACTCTCAGAGAGAAGGGGGTCTGGTTCTTTAGAGTTGTTCTTCGACTGGGTCAGATTCTGGTGAAAACCAGATGACATCATGCAAGTTCACTAGAACCTCCTTCAGCTCAGAGTCCAGCGGAGACCAGTCCAACGGGGACGGACCCAGAGACCAGTCCACCGGGGACGGACCCAGAGACCGGTCCACCGGGGACGGACCCAGACCTGCCAGAGACCGGTCCACCGGGGTCGGACCCAGACCCTGCTTCACCTGCAGCCTCAGACCCACGGTCGGAGCTCCGGAGGGAGGAGGAGAGCTCAGCTCCTGGTAGCGGCGGCAGTGCCTCCTCATCCTCCTCCTCCTCCTCCTCCAGGAGCAGAGCTTCTTCTCTCCCCTGGAGAGCCCGGCTCCCACGTGTTGACGCCCATCGGTCAACACGCGTGTGACCCCTGTTAACGTCACTTCCATTCATAACTTTGCCCGTGGTTTGTTGTGTGCTGCGTTCAGGAACCTCGTGATTAACGGCTCTCCCTCCTCTCTCAGGTGAACATGGTCGGTATCGACATCTTCACCAACAAGAAGCACGAGGACATGTGCCCCTCCACCCACAACATGGACGTGCCCTCCATCAAGAGGCTGGATTACCAGGTAGGCCGGACCGCCCTCCGGCTCTCTTATGGGTGACTTGGGAAGGACGTGACCTTTGACCCCGGTCGGCGCCGGCTTCTCCCGAGCGTTGATTTCAGGAGCTGCCAGATATTCGGATAGTTTAAAAAGCGACCACTTGATCCGCTCACGGGTATTTTCTTCTTGTTAATCCCTTTTTGTACGTTTTTTGAAGTCGTTCTGGTGAAGAAATGTAATAATTCACCGTGTGGTCGTCATCTTTTTTGTTCCTTCTCAAACTCTGAGCAGCGTCTTCCCAAATGAACAACAAACATTTGTACACGGCACTTCTTATTGCTGGTTATAAAGAAAAGGTTAGTTGACGTACGCTTTGTGAAATTAGGACGTGTGTAAAATACACGGTTTAGTCACTTTATTTGATTCATGAGACATTTTAGCAACAACAAAAATCAGTCGGTGCTGGATTTTTTGTAATTTCTTTTTTTTTTAAGGCGTTTTTGTTGTTTGAAAAACGTCAACGTTGTAAAAGTCTTCCTCGCCTCCCCAGCTGGTGAACATCAACGAAGGATTCATGTGCCTGATGAGCGACTCCGGGGACATCCGGGAGGACCTGCGCGTCCCCGACAGCGACATCGGCCGAGAGATCGAGGGCAGGTTCGAGGCCGGCGAGGAGTTTGTGGTGAGTTATTAATAGAACGCGTGTGTTCAATTATTCCAGGGGGGAAAATGTGAATTATGATGCGGCACATTCTTGATTTCGCTTTCCGCTTATAGCCAACACAACACGTAGGGTGGGTGGGGTAAGGTTTCAGATGATTGACTCGAACACGTGGTGTGTGTGTGTGTGTGTGTGTGTGTATGTGTGTGTGTGTGTCCCCTCCCCCCCCCCCCCCCCCCGCTGCAGGTCACCATCATCGCTGCAATGGGCGAGGAATGTGCTATCGCCACCAAGCTCTTGGCCGGCAAATAAGGAGACGGACTTTGCTTCCAAGGCAACAAGCTCCGCCCACAACCGGTCTCTTGCGTTCTCATTGGTTCTGTCACCAAAGCGTCGGCCTTCACAGACAACCTCAATCATGCTGTTGTGATTTTCTCATTTTACTCCCCCGTATCCTCCTTCTCCCTTTCTCTTTAACAGTTTGATCATTTGCTCATTCTTGCTTTTTATTTTTCCGGTTTTGCCTCTCGCATTCCTGAATGTTTTAATAACAACGGGATTCAGCTTTTGTATGATTCTTTTCCCCCGTTTTATATATATATATTCTTGACTATAGCGGGTCTAAAGCCTTTTAGAGGGGAGGGCAGGGAGCTGTTGAAGCTGCGGGGGGGAGGGGGGTGGCCGTCCCTCCAGCATGGCCTCAGCTCCGGTTCCCCTAGCTGCTGGGTTTGGTGGTGGCACTTGAGGTCTACCCCGGCATGTCAAAGCTCTGAAAGCAAGAAAAGAGAAGTGTTTTTGTTTACCCCCCCCCCCCGCCCTCTCCTCCCCCGCCCCCTTTTAAGAAGAACAGAAACAAACGTCAGTGATTTTAACCCCTCGTGATGCCAGTCTGTGTAGATGCCGGAGGAGTGTGTGTGTGTGTGCGCACCGCTTCTCCACCAGGGGGTAGTCAAGGGCTCACCCCATGGCCACCCTCTTCCTCCCCCTCCCCCCTAAAGGAGTGTTATATTTAGTTTTTGAGAGTGTGTCGCGGTGTCGGCCTCCGAACTGCGCGAGGCGGTTTGCAGTCAGGTGCGTTTCCTTTGTTTTGGAGGGCCGCGGTCGGGCCGGGGAAGACAATAGAGTCGCAAACCTCTTGGTTCACTCGACTGGAGTCAACCGACTGGAGATGGCAACAAAAATATATATATAATAAAACCATGAAACAAATGGACAAAAAATGCAAACTACGCCTGGTTTTCTGTCTCATCTACAATGTAGTTGTTAAGTTCAAAGTGAAGCCCGGTGGACATTAAGGGCTCAAAATACATCGATGTGTGTTCTGTAGATGTCTGGATGTATTTTATATAATATCCAAAAGCACTTTTATCAGGAAATGCACACGTTTTTAAGGGCTCCTGCTCGTTTAAAGTATTTTAATTGTGCAAAGGGACGAATACTCCAATCACAACTCCTGCTCCAGATGTTCAGAGACGACTTTAAGTGTCAAAGAGTGAAGCTGCGGTGTTGTGGGTCACATGACGTCATGTCACCTGCTGAATAAACATGGACACACATTGGGGTTCTTGAACAAACTAAACACCTGAACTGGAGTATTTATTTTTTAACAGTTAACAGGGATGTTATGAGGGCAAGGTGTGTGTGTGTGTGTGTGTGTGTGAGAGAGAACAAGCTGTGAATGATTGACCAGGCTCAGCAGGTTCATTGCCAGGCTCTGTTTTTGGCTGTTATTGACCTTTGACCCTGCATTCTCACGAGCGGGCTGAACCCGCCGTTAATAAATGCCTTGTTTCAGACATAACTTTATTTTATTTAAACAAACTTGTCTTCATTGTTGGTTAAAAAAATGTAATTAAAAGAAAAGGTTGTTTGTCAACATGATTTTCACTTCTAAACTCGATAATTTAGCTATTTATCCGGGTTATTACGTCGTCTCTGCCTCGTTGCTGGGGGTTACCATATGTGGGCGTGCCGCGCTGCTGCGTCACGGCTGCGTCACATCCGGTTCCCCCTATTTCACGTCCGCTCTCGACATGGCGCCGGTAAGTTCCGCTAGCTCCTCGAGAATCTGCCGGTTTTTAGTGTTTATTCCGTCACGTTTCCTCCACTCTGTTCACGTAATTTCACAGGATAAAACTAAATTAAGCTTTAGAAGCGCGACTGTGTTAAACGTCGTGTTTCTATGGCAGGAAACCAAGAAGATAGCGGAGTTAGCATTAGCTAGTTTGTAGTAATCTTAACGTTTTCTGGCACGTGCCCCGCAACTTTAGGCCAATCTCCATAGAATAAATGGTGTTTTATTTATTAACGGTAGTTTTCTGGCTCTTGACTCGTGAACGTGTCAGTCTACATGTACTTTAGGTCCCGCTGGTCAGTTCGGAGAAACTAATTATATTAACAAACTTCTCAGCATTTTGTATTCACTAATTTAAACTGATTTATATTTGTGTATCTCTGATGCACATATTTGCAAATCTATTTATCGTTCCTTATTTTTAGTTATTGTTTCCATTTATAGAAAATATTGTACTTCCGTAGTTTTATTTATATTTTTTATTCTTATAAATATTATTTTTTTGGGTGCTTGTTATTTTTATAATAAATATATATTATATATATATTATAATATATATTTAATATGTATATATATATTATATGTGTGTGTGTAAAGGGGCTTTTTATGAAGAAATACTGAGAGGCATTTCAAGAAAGATAATGGAGTTCTGGTTAGTACATTATTAGAATGCAAATAAGAATTGAGACGTGATGTTTCTGACCCGGCCGCTGATGTTTTTCCTCACAGCTCAAACTGAAAAGAAGGCCGACCGTCACCAGGAAGTCCAAAAAGGGAGCTGGATGGAAGTTCACCTTGGACCTGACCCACCCCGTGGAGGATGGGATCCTGGACTCTGCCAGCTTTGTAAGTAGCCCTCCGCTTATTAAAAACATTTTGTATTAATTGTGGGCGCTCGTTGGGAATCATCGAGCGTGTGAAACGTTGCAAGCGGCTAACCCCGCGTCTGGACTAGGGCCTCATTCCCTAGCTCCGAATAGACTAGGGTTCTCTTCCCTAGCGCGTCAGTGTGTTCTCTCCCGTAGGAAAGCTTCCTCAAAGAGAGGATCAAGGTCAACGGCAAGACGGGGAACCTGGGCAGCGTGGTGCAGGTCGGCCGCCTGAAGAACAAGATCAACGTCACCTCTGAGAAGCAGTTCTCCAAAAGGTGACGCCTTTTTTTACGCTGAAACCACAGCAAACGATGTGAGAAATGCACACTTCTTACCCCCCCGCTTCGCCCTGCTAGGTACCTGAAGTACCTAACGAAGAAGTACCTGAAGAAGAACAACCTCCGTGACTGGCTGCGAGTCGTGGCGTCCGACAAGGAGACGTACGAGCTGCGCTACTTCCAGATCAGCCAGGACGACGAGGAAGAGTCTGAGGCAGACGAGTGAAACGGCTGGAGAAAATCACTTCAATGCCTCGCGTGTGTTTGTTGGGCTGTTCTCCAAAAGTGGAACGTTCCACTTCTGAGTTAACGACGTGTGTGTGTGTTTCCGCTGCGATCCATCTCACCTTCATGAAGGTTACAGCTCACCTGTCCTACAGGTGTTACTCGTCCTCAATGTTGTCGTATTATGTCCACCCTCTCTCAATTTATATGACGAAGCTGCAGGGGTTAAAATGGCCATTATCGTTTTTTTCATACTCAAAATATTTGTTTTTCGAATTTTAATAATTATTGTGTTTTTTTATATATATATAAATCAAATTAAGTGATTTAGCAATTTGTGCATTTCTCAATTTATTTCGTGCGTATTTTGATTATTCTAACTGGTGTTCCTATTATTTTGTCCAGCCCATTTAAATGTACGAGTGTATGCCTCCTGCAGGTTGTGTTGCAGCACACTGACCACTAGGTGGTGCTACGGATACTTATTACGTCATTACTTTCATTCCCAGAAACCAAACGGAATACAAACCCAGTCGAGACGAGAATGTTTAGTTTAAAACGGGAAAGGAATTTGAATTTAAGCTAAATTCTGACTTATGGGTAAAAAACTGGATCTTTATTTGTTTTGATCCGTCTCAATCTGACCGAACCTGAGACCCCCGTCGAGGTTATTGTTACCATAACACACACAAACGTGAAATAAATTTCCCAATATATTAACAGATCAATATTTATCTTTTGTTCTCCTGATGAAACTTCTGGCTTGTTTCATAAGACGCTAAAACATCAAGAGGCTTGTTTTCTTCAGACTGGCAAGATGAGCCGGCTCTCCTGACGCTGCAGACTGCCAACGAGCCGTGTGTGTGTGTGTGTGTGTGTGTGTTCTCTCTCTCCCGTTCGCTCATCTGTTGCCTGTAAAGCTTCAGGAATGTTTTGACCTCTCGGCTCGTCGGCTGGTTTTAACTCTTTAGGCTTAGTCTGTTTTTATTAATCAGTTTACAGTCGGAGCGACGAACTTAAACGGAGACAATAATGAGAGGAAAAGATAACAGACACAAACATTTTCACGGTAGAGAAACTATTTTGGGATGAGGCCCTCGCGTTTATAACTGAAAGTCTGCAGAGAAAGCCAAAGGGATGCAAAATGACCAGAAACGGACAAACTGACTAAAGATATACAAAATTACAGATGCAAAATTAACAAAAAAAGAGATGCAAATATACCAGAAAGTGACAACATGTCTACAAAGAGATGCAAAATGAACTAAATGGGATTCAAAATAATTAAAATGAGATGCAGATGTTCCAGAAAGACATAACATTACTTCAAAGAGATGCAAAATGAACTAAATGGGACTCAAAATAATTACAAAGAGATGCAAATTTACCAGAGTTAATAAATTACTATAAAGGGATGCAAAATGAACTAAAAGCCTCCGTACAAAATCAGTTTAGACACAAAACGACACATTGAGGACAAAGAAATACAGAAAAATACAAACTTCTTCAAGGTAGAGAACATATCTAGAGATGGAGAACATACATTTGTAAACAGAAAGTCTGCGTGGACCATAAAGGGGCACAAAATGACTTCAGATAGATGCAAAATGTTCTGAGAGCCAGAACCGTTTGATTGGCGGCTCCAACCGGACTCTCCAGTCCCACGAATGTTCTCCCCAAACTGTCGTGTGAGCCGGTCTGTGCTCCGTCTGCCGGTGAAATCTGACTCTGTGCATCAAATTACACCAGACAACACACACCCAGCAGTGTGTACACACATGTTACACACAGGTACACACAGGTTAATAACGGCAGGTTTATGTAGAAATAGTTACAAAACTACCACAAAGGTATGTCTCTTTAAATCTGTGGCTCTTGTGCTTATACTGAAGGGGGGGGGGGGGCTTTACATTACACACCTGGTACCCAAACACACACACCTTCCTGTATTTCTGTCTTCGTGGGGACCATTGTTTACATCATGCATTACTTTGCCCCTTACACAACTGAACCTAATTATAACCCAAATAAACTCAAACGGGCCTTTGGAAAAGTGATGTTCGGGCAAAAGGTCCTCGCTTTCCCCAAATAAAAAGAAGTCCCATCACTGTCTTGACTCTTGCAGTCCTCACAATGTAGCACATACAAGAACACACACACACACACACACCTGGTCGTTTTCTCAGCTCGGCATACAAAGAGTAAAGAAACATCACCTGTCAGCACAAAGTTAACTCACACACCTTCACAGCGACTATTCTACCCTCCCTCCTATGAATTAATGATGACCCCTACACACACACATACACACACACACACACACACACCTAGCCAGCGCTGAATAATGTACCCGTCTGATCACGGGCTAAAGGGTTAACGCTGTCGTCTCCTCAACATTTCCTCCCGGTCCTCGGAGGACGTGGACTCAACCACTTCTCAGAGGAACAGCAGGTGAGTGCGTTACCTGTCCGCTCAGGTGTGCGTCTTCAATGCATGTTGGGTGTTTTTCAATCCTCATCTTCATGTTTTATGCTGACCGCATGTTTCGGTGAAAACGCGGTACCTTCCGATCCGTAGAAGTTGGTCCAGTTTTATATTTTCCGTTTTGAAAGTGGATCCTCGGTCCTCATTAAAGATTTAGAGGCGGAGTCTCGCTCCAATGAGGGACGTATCCCATCATCACCTGCCGGCTCACATCCTCAGGTGTACCGGCCTTCTATGAATGTAATGTTCATTTATTTAAGAATTAATCAATAAGCAGTTTTTCTAAAGGAATATATTAAAGAATTTGTCCGCCTAAATTACCTTTTATTGTGTTAAGCCACTTCAAGCAAATTACATGCAGTTGTATAGTTTACAGCCAAAACAATTACTACTACTCAGGTTTTATTCTTAATTTTAACAACTTTTTTCCTAGAAATACCAAACAAAATGTTTTATTTCTCCACTGAAATACTATTTTCTCAAAATAGTTAAATGTTATTATATATTCATAAATATTTTTATTTTGTGGTTATACTTTATTTACGTTTTATTTACTTATTTATATATATTAATATATATTTTTATTTTGTGGTTTTATTTTATTTACGTTTTATTTATTTATATATATATTCATATATATTTTTGTTTTGTGATTTTTATTTTATTTACGTTTTATTTAGTTACAATATTATAATAATTTAATTCCAATACAAATTCCTGTATATTCTCTTTGAAAGGGCGCGCTTGCATTCATATTATATTATATTATCGTTATATCAATGCTTTTACTCCCTTTTCATGGTTTCATTGAATCAAAGGATCTGAACTCTTCTCCTCGTCTCTGACCTTCTAGATCCGATCTGACCTTGAAGAACCGACCAGGAGAAGAAAGAGAAGGACGTCCGGCGTGGAGCGAGAGAATGACAGCGAGAGTGTCGGGGAGACGGTAGATAGCGGTAAAGTGGTGACAGACGGGTGCGGCGATGGCGGCGTGGCTCGGCCGGCTGTCGCTCGGCGACGCCTGGTTCAACACGTGTTCCCGCCTGCTGCGGACCAAACCCGTGGGCTCCATGGCGCACGGCACCGACGACCTCGCCGAGCTCGACGAGGGGTCGGCGGTCGGGCTCGCCAGGGTCCTGACCACCGCGGACCTGGTGTCGCTCGGCGTGGGCAGCTGCGTCGGCACCGGGATGTACGTGGTCGCCGGGCTGGTGGCGAAGGCCACGGCCGGGCCCGGGGTCATCCTGTCGTTCATCATCGCGGCGATGGCCTCCATACTGTCGGGTGAGGTGGTGGCGTTCTAGAATGTCTTGATACCGCGAGACTTTGGTTCCTACACTCTTAGAAATAAAGGCGCCAAAAGAGAACCATGTAGGGTTCTTCGGCTCATCCTCAAAGGGGAACCTTTATTTTGGTTCCCGATAGAGCCTTTCAGAAAGGTTCTACTTTACCTTCTGAGGGGGACTACCATCCACCGATGGGCTTTACCAAGAACCCTTTATTTACCAATGGTTTCATCTAGAACCCACTCAAAGGGCACAACTAAGGACCCTTTTATATTCCAAGGGTTTCATTTACCACCCACCAATGGGCTTTACCAAGAACCCTTTATTTACCAATGGTTTCATCTAGAACCCACTCAAAGGGCACAACTAAGGACCCTTCTATATTCCAAGGGTTTCATTTACCACCCACCAATGGGCTTTACCAAGAACCCTTTTATACTGTATTCCATTGGTTTCATCTACAATCCACTCAAGGGGCACTACTAAGAACCCTTTTATTTCCCAATGGTTTCACCTAGAACCCACTCAAAGGGCACTATAATAATCCTTTTACATTCCAAGGTTTTTGTCCAGAACCCACGTAGAGGGCACTACGAAGAACCCTTCTATATTCCAAGGGTTTCATTTACCACCCACCAATGGGCTTTACCAAGAACCGTTTCATCTACAATCCTCTCAAGGGGCACTACTAGAAAGTTCCTAGTAGTGCCCCTTGAGAGGATTCGAGATGAAACCACCAAGGGTTCCTGCTAAGAACCCTATTATATTTCAATGGTTCCCGTTGCCATATTCTCATCTTACAAAACGCCTATTGTCTTCGGTCTCCAGGTGTGTGCTACGCAGAGTTCGGTGTCCGGGTCCCGAAGACGACCGGCTCGGCCTACACCTACAGCTACGTGACGGTGGGGGAGTTTGTGGCGTTCTTCATCGGCTGGAACCTGATCCTGGAGTATCTGATCGGCACGGCGGCGGGGGCGTCGGCTCTCAGCAGCATGTTTGACTCTCTGGCCAATCACAGCATCAGCAACTACATGATAACACACCTGGGCACGCTCAGAGGACTCGGTCAGTACGGCCGAGGACAACCTTAAACCTGCTTGTTGTGTTTCAGTTCATCCTGAGGGGGAACATGAGCGCCTGAACCTAATGTCATGCTAAACCACCCAGAGGTGTTGAGGTGTGTTGCTTAAAACCGTGGTGACGCAAGAGGGTCCCCAAAGGTATTAGGGTTCATCCTCTGGGGAACATGAATGCCTGTGCAACATTTTATGATAGTTGTTGAGATAGTTTGCGTAAAACCACAAATGCAACCTAATGGTTTCCCTACATGACAAGTTGAGGGATCCCTGAAGTCTTTAGGATTCATCCTCTGGGGAACATGAATGCCTGTGCAACATTTTATGGGATTGCATTAAACAGTTGCATGATATTTTGCTTAAAAAACCCACAAAAGATACCCTTGTGGTGGCGCAAGAGGGTCTCCAAATGTATTGGGATTCATCCTCTGGGGAACATGAATGCTTGTGCAATATTTTATGGTATTACATCCAATAGTTGTTGAAAATACTTTGCTTAAAACCACACATGCAACCTAATGGCTGCCCTACAGGAAATGTTGAGGGATCCCCAAAGTCTTTAGGATTCATCCTCTGGGGAACATGAATGCCTGTACAATATTTTATGGGGTTGCATTAAACATTTTGCTTAAAAAACCCACAAAAGATACCCTTGTGGTGGCGCAAGAGGGTCCCCAAATCGATTGGGATTCATCCTCTGGGGACCATGAATGCCTGTGCAACATTTTATGATACTGCATAGTTGTTGAGATAGTTTGCGTAAAACCACAAATGCAACTGAATAGTTGCCCAACATGACAAGTTGAGACATCCCCAAAGGGAACATGAATGCATGTACAACATCTTTTGGTATTGCGTTAAATAGTTGGCTGAAAAAACACAAAAGTAACCTAATGGTTGCCCAACATGACAAGTTGAGACATTCCCAAAGTCTTTAGGATTCATCCTCTGGGGAACATGAATGCATGTACAACATTTTATGTTTAATTTGCTTAAAACCACAAAAGTAACCTTTGTGGTTGCGCAAGAGGGTCCCCAAATGTATTGGGGTTCATCCTCTGGGGAACACGAATGAACTCCATTTTAGTGGTGGACTCCGTTCCGGCCAATAGGAAGCCCTTCCTGTCCCACCGCTCCTCTCTCATACCAACACAACGCTGCTCCCGTCGGCCTCAGGTAAAGGTGAGGACACGTACCCCGACCTGCTGGCGCTGCTCATCGCCCTGCTGGTCACGGTGATCGTCGCCCTCGGCGTTCGCAACACCGTGGCCATCAACCACGTCCTGAACGTGCTCAACCTGGTGGTCTGGGTCTTCGTGATCGTGGCCGGCCTCTTCTTCCTCTCCGCCGGCAACTGGGAGAGCGGCGGCTTCCTGCCGTTCGGCTGGTCGGGGGTGATGCGCGGCGCGGCCACCTGCTTCTACGCCTTCATCGGCTTCGACATCATCGCGACGACGGGGGAGGAGGCGAAAAACCCAAACACCTCCATCCCCTACGCCATCACCGCCTCGCTGGTCACCTGCCTCGTGGCCTACGTGTCGGTCAGTGTTCTGCTCCTTTTCCTATCATACCTTTGGCTGAAAGTCTTCCTGGATTGAAGCTTTAGAGATTTTAGAACTGCGACACTTTAGAAACTCCCGTCTTTACTGGTGTCCGGTAAAAACCGTTGACTTCCCCTGTGCAGGTGAGCGTGATCCTGACCCTCATGGTCCCCTACGACCTGATCGACGGCTCGGCGCCCCTCATGGAGATGTTCGCGGCGCACGGCTTCCTGTGGGGTAAATACATCGTGGCCGTGGGGTCCATCGCCGGCCTCACGGCGTCCCTGCTGGGCTCTTTGTTCCCCATGCCCAGGGTCATCTACGCCATGTCCCGCGACGGCCTGCTGTTCAGGTGAGGGAGCGAAAGAGAAAATAGAAGGTGCGGTCGCCGCGTTCTCCTCGGCTAACGTACGTCCGCGCCCCGGCGCCGCAGGTCCCTGTCTCGCGTGTCGGCGCTCACGCACACCCCCGCGTTGGCGTGCGCCGTGTCGGGCAGCTTGGCGGCGGTCCTCGCCCTGCTGGTCAGCCTCAGGGACCTGATCGAGATGATGTCCATCGGCACGCTGCTGGCCTACACGCTGGTGAGCGTGTGCGTGCTCCTGCTGCGCTACCAGCCCGACGAACGGGGCGAAGGCCTCGGCTCGGACTCCGGGGACGGCGCCGCCGACCCGACCGCGGACGACCGGGTGCCGGCGGCCGGAGGCTCGGCGTCTTACCACGCCGGCGGGACGGAAGGAGAAGGGGACGATGCCGATTTCCACTCGGGCCGCGCCTCGCCGCTGAAGAGGCTTCTGGGAGGTCACTACCACGCCTGGCGGCTGCGTCTGGCGCTGCCCGCCGCGTCGGCCCGGCCCACGCCCGACACCGGCCGCACGGTGACCCGCTGCACCCTCCTCTTCTTCTTCACGTCCTTCTTCCTCTGGTCCACCGTGATATTCGGCGTCGAGCAGGGAACCGGCGCCGGGGCGGTGTTCTCCGGCCTCGCCGCCGCGCTCATGGCGGGCTCCTTGGCGAAGCTTTTGATCACGATCGTCCGGCAGCCGCAGAGCGGGAGGAAGCTGCCGTACATGGCGCCCTGCGTGCCCTTCGTGCCCGCGGCGGCCATCTTGGTGAACAGCTACCTCATGCTGAAGCTGTCGCCGCTCACCTGGGCCAGGTTCACCGTCTGGTGCTCCATCGGTGAGGCGCTTTACATGCAGCAGCAACACACATGATTCTGTTATGTTGGATCCTCAGGGTGCGTTACAACATTTATACCATGGCACCAACGAAGAAGAAGTCGAGGTACTAAAGGTCTCCCCTGTCCTCAGGCCTGTTGAACTACGCTTGTTACGGCGTGTGGCACAGCACGCTGGAGGTGGACGCCCGCGAGCAGCAGGCGCACGCCAGCTCCTACCAGCGCTACGACGACCACCTGGACGGCGGCGGCGACGACCTCGGCGACCTCGGGCCCGAGGAGCGAGACGAGAGGCCCTACCAGGGCTGGTCCGCCCCGGAGGAGAGGGGCTCCCACCACGACCAGCAGCCGGAGGGGAGCGAGCACGCCGGTGACCGGTCTGGATACCAGTCCGGACCGGCGGGGAGGACCAATCACGGCTTTGATGAGGGCCAAGAGGGAAACTGAGCAAAGATTATGACATATGACGCTAGAGAACCGCCAACATCCTGGTTCCACAGGCTGTTTAGAAGACGTAGATATCGTCACGTCAACATCGGTTTGAGGACTAATGTTTTGCCGTCGCCATCTTGTTTTTCTCTGCAACCAGTAAACAGGAAGTGACCACATCTGGACTGAGGAGGAGGGACCCCGTCAACCTGTCAATCACCCTGTAGCCCCGCCCCTAAAGCATCCCCTGCTTTATGGTCTGTGTGACTAAGTTACCATAAAGTATAAACAATGACATCATGCTGTATAGAAGAAGACTTGAGACTAGAGGCTGAGACAAAAACTCATGTTTACAATGTTTACTGAGGGAAAACATCAAGAGAAGTAGAGACATTATATCGACTTCTATACAACCAGAGTCGCCCCCTGGTGGTCAGGAGAGAGAATGCAGCCTTAACACATGAAGCATAGATTTCTATACAACCAGAGGAGTCGCCCCCTGGTGGTCAGAAGAGAGAATGCAACTTTAACACATGAAGCATAGACTTCTATACAACCAGAGGAGTCGCCCCCTGGTGGTCAGGAGAGAGAATGCAGCTTCAACACATGAAGCATAGGCTTCTATACAACCAGAGCAGTCGCCCCAGTAGAGTCATTTTCTCGTGTACGTCGTCTCTGCGTCACTCCTCCTCAGTCAAATATGGTAACTTCAGCTCACTGGTTGCAAAAAACAAGATGGCGACGACCAAAATGGCCGAACTTGAAGCTTCAAAACCAGGTTTCTCGTTTCTCGTCCGTGTGCTCGGGTCCGAAAGCTGGAGACGTACCTTTAATATACCTTTCATCCCTCGAAGCTCTGTTTCTCACTTATTGTGCTATCCATACCAGAAGGCGTGTTTCCTCTCATTGGTTGATACAAACTTCAGGGGGGAGGGGGCGGAGCCAGAGACCCTGTTGGAAGGCGAAGACGTTTGATCTCAGCCAATCAGACGGCTTCTGTCCACCAGGATATAAATGTTGGTTTTGTTCAAACTCCAGAACGAACCTCTTGAAAACAAATGGCGGCTTTCGCGGGACAAAAAGCCCTGAAAGTTACTTTTGTGTTTGTTTTTCCTCGTTTGGGTGAATGTTGTTTCCCGAGTGTTTGCTCTGTTTGGCGTGTTAACGTGTGGAAATGAGAACGGCCACTTCCGGAAAATAAAAGTCTCATTTTGAGTGAAACTCGGAGACTCTTGATATGCAAAAACCTTTATTATGTTCCTCGGTACACATGGTGGTCATGCTGTGAAGATGAAGAAGCTGAATAGGTGGCGTTGGTATCTAAACGATAGATTTAAACTTGACATTTTCTGTAGTTTAGGGAATATTTCGAAATCATGCAATTTAAAGCAAAATAAAATAAAAAAATTAAAGTTTACCGTTTCAAAAATTATGTAAAATCGTCCGACTATAGAAAAAAGAAAGAAGACAGAATCGGATTCACACTTGTTCGCTCTTGGCGTGGTTGCCGTGGGCGTCCGGCGGCGTGGCCGTGGCGCCCTGCCTGGAGTAGTAGAAGCTGTCGTCCCGGCTCGGGTAACCGGGATCGATGCCGCGGCAGAACAGGATCGCGGCGCCGCCCAGGAGGCAAAGGCCGGCGCCGACCCAGCCGGTGTACAGCGAGAAGCCGAACGACATCAGGCCCTCCTCCCGGTGGGCGCCGACGGGGAACCAGATGGTCGACACGACGCCGCACAGAGCTGGAGGAGAGAGAGAAGACATTTTGTATTTGTTTTCTTCAATGAAGATCACATTAAATGAATCATAAATACTCTACATGGTTCATGTGTAAATGACTATTCTCTTGGTTTAGTGAAGTCTCTACAGAGGTGTGTAGAGGCCCATCTCCAGTGTTCTAATGGTACATTGTGTTATCGCCTTAGAAGACTAGCGGAGGGGTAGAAAACCCTTGAAGACCCTTTTTATGTGAGCGCAGCTGAAAACAGTTATGCTGCTGAGTGAAGCTATAAAACTGGCCTTCCTTTGAGCCACAAGAAGAACTACATTAATATTTACAATAAAAATCATTATTTATAACCTCATCAATGTTTTATATTCATTTTGAAATTAATTTGATGAATAAAAGTGAGTTTATATGGAAAACACCAAATTGTCTGTCTGACCCCAAACTTTTGAACGGTAGTGCATTTAAAAAATATATATTTCCACATTTCCACAGTTAATTCTGCAGGTAACTTCTATTCTCACCCATGAGGATGAAGAGGACGCCTCCCACACATGCGCGGCGCTGCTTGATGGAGGCGGTGTCGTTCTGCAGCCTGACGCAGGGCATCGACATCAGCACCAGCAGCATCGCGGGGAGGCCCAGCAGACATGCGCAGATCATCAGGGCGCGAGACGTCTGGACGTAGGCTTAGAGAGAGAGAGAGACATTGGGTTCAAGTTAGAAATTACGCACAAACTAATGAGTCTTTTTTTACTAAACAATACGTGATATAATCCCCCCCTCCTCCTCCTCCTCCTCTCACCTGGCAGGGACAGGAGCTGGCTGAGCGCCACGCAGTGATAGAGCGCGGGAGAGATGACGCACTCGGTCCAGAGGCCGCGCGTGCCCAGCTCGTCCATGCGCACGCAGGTGGCCAGCGCGTAGTCGCAGGTCCGGACCCAGTCGCTGGTCGCCGTGGCCACGATGATGCCGACCCAGCCCGCGCAGCTCGCCGCGCCGCCGCTCAGCTGCCTGCACATGTGCGCCATGGAGCCGCCGCTGTGCGTCTTTACGCGCTCAACTCCGACCAAAGTAAAACTTCTTCAAAGACTTTTTTTATTGTTCCAGATACTGAACAAAATGCAGAAGTTATATTTGAATCCTTCTCTTTTCTTTAGAATTTTTAAAAAAAAGTTGAACTGCAGAACTCTGCAGGATCCCAAAATATCAATTAAGATAATCCTCAAATGAGATTAAAACAAGTGTTTTAGATCCTTTAAATAAAAGTGATCCTGCCGTGTCCCGTTAACGCGCCTCGGGCAGATCCGCAGATAGAAATGCCTAGAATAAGATTTATTATGGGGTGTGTTGGAAAGCATACAGTCATAAACTATCAGCCAATCAGAGGGCTTGTGAGATCTTAACCTAAACCAGATATGGAGAGAAAAAAAACCTCTATATCCATCAGTTACGACCGAGACAGAATATTTGGCTTAAATTTGAGCTTTTTGATAGAAGGAATTTTGTGTCATGAATTCAAATCAGTTTATTTCATAAAAACACATATTTTTCCTCCCCTGCCCCCTGGTGGTGAACTTCAGAGAACGAGCTAAAACAACCGTTTTGATTAGTTATTCTTTTATTAAATAATTTCAAGCATGATACCATAAAAATGTGATGATTAAAGACACCAGTCTACCCTGATAGAGACCTTCTTTTCTTTTTCACAGACATGTTGTCGTCCAGAATATTAAGTAATATAAAACATTAAACTTTCATGAATCACTTACAAAGTCTACGTATTATTATTATTATTATTTTTACACACACCGGTTATGTTAGAGCTACTGGATAGATTTGTCGTCGACGTCACAATCTAAAAAAACTAAATAGACAAATTCTTTGTATATATTAAATGTTTTAAATCCTGAATGAAATAGCTTCAAATTTACACTCTCCAGCAGCATGAAAAATGTACAGAAAGTTTTACAAAATCCCCCCGACCCCCCCTCTTCTGGTTTCCTGCTACAGTCAGAGCGCCCGTAAAACAGATGAAACTTCTTCTGGACTTCAGTTCCCATCTCCTAAGGCCACACCTCCATTTGTAATCTCTTTTTGTGACTTTGTTCTGTCGTCCTTGGTGTCAGCTTTGAGTTTTTCTTAAAAACTCTCTCTCTCTTCTCGCCCCGGCATCAGTCTCATTGTTCCTTGTTCTGTCAGTCTGTGTCTCTCTCTCTCGCTCTCTCTCTCACTGGTTCTTCAGTGCGTTGATGTGAGCACAGATCTTGAGAGCCGGACCCAGTTTGATGCTCATGCTGGTCATCAGGTGGTCCTCCGTCAGCAGCAGCAGAGCTTGGCCATCGATCTCCTGCAGCCGGAACGCTTCGGCCACGTCGCCGCAGCCTGAGACACAAAGGCACCGGTCACTCCTCACTCCTCACTCCTCTCTTCATTTTCATTATTATTGTTTACATGATTTGCATTTCTCGACTTTTTGGTTGTTTTTGCAGCGTTGGGTTTTATTTTCCCAAGTTTACAGATTTTTATTTATTTTTGGAAATAAAACAGATAAACTACACAACTTCATTTTGATACTGTGTTGGTCCAAAATTATAATAATTTAAAAAAAGAAAACTTTTTTGTTTTTGTTTTAAATATCTAGAAAAAATTCCATTACGAAATATTAAAGACAAAATATTTAAAAATCGTTAAATTAAAAAATATAAAACAAGAAATATAAAGAAAATATATATATTAGAATGAGAATATCCAAAAATATGAAATTTAAAAATCCAATTTTTTTTGTATGTATTCGAAAGAAAATACAAAAAAATCATTAAATTAAAAAATATGAACCAAGAGATAAACAAAAAAAAGACTATTAGAAAGAAAATATAAAAAAATCTTTAAATGAACAATAACAAAATTTATTGGAAAGAAAATATAAAAAAATCATTCAATATAAAAATATGAAACAAGAAATAAACAATTAAAAAAAATATTCGAAAGAAAATATTAAAAATCATTAAATAAAAAAATATAAAACAATAAAAAAACAATTATAAAAAAATGTATTCGAAAGAAAATATATTTTAACAAATACTAATATTAAATTATTATTATATTAAATGATAAAAGAATGATAATAAATAAGATAACACCAACACCTAGCACATGTGAGGAAGTTTCCCGTCTTTACGAGGCGCCAGAGAAGCAGTATCGAGAATTATTTAATGTAAAAACGTTAAAGGTGTCGGAACTCTAGAGGTCATTCACCTGGCAGCGTGTGAATGAAGGTCGTCACGTCCTCCACGCTCCACTGGGAGGGGCCGGGTTTGAAGGTGCTGGTGGGGGTGGTCAGTGGGGGGGCGGACGACCTCCTCGCCGCCCTCCGTGCCGCCCGGCGCTCCATCCGGGCCGTCATCGCGACGGCAGGGTCCTCCTCCTCCTTCCCGTCATCTTCCTCCTCCTCCTCTCTTCCTCCCTCGGTGTCCTGCTCCATGTCTTCATCCTCCTCCTCCTCGTCTGCCGCCTCCTTCTCACGCCGCCCGGCGCTCCAGAGATCACGAGACTGCAGATATTTAATATTTTAATAAATTGCATTGCTTAAATGTGTATTCACTTATTTTAGTTGTATAATTGTTATTTTAATTGATTTAATTCAGTTGAACTACTGCTATTATTACATTCATAACACTGTTAGCTCTCAAGCTAATAAGTGAAACGTGAGTTTATTTTATTATTGTTTTTGTCCAACTTCAGTTTCAAAGATCAAGAATAACTTACAGTATTTAATCATAAAAGTAATTAATAATAATAATCCATGTTGAAGCCCTAACTGTGTGAGATGTTCTTTATATTTGAAGTGAAACTAGTGGCTTCATAACGTATCAGTGTTTTAAACTGGTGGTGAGTTCATGGTCCCCTACCAGTCGTAGGAGAAGAGGCTTCCCAGGAACAGACTCCGCCCTGTTCAGGACTGGGCGTGGCCTATCGGACCGACTACTCGCACTCAGCGCGCGCAGACGCTTCGTCAGACGAACGTTGAACCTGACGAAGAAAAGAAAAAGAGTGATTCCCACGCGCGCGCGCGCGCCTCTTTACACAACACCACATCCTTTGAAAAGGCGCGAGGCAGCTCCCGGCCAATCGCATCGCGCGTCTCACCCGCGCGCACAGGAAGTGGAGCAGAAGCGCTTGGACCGCATGAAGTTGTGGGCGTGGCCTCGCTTCCCGCAGAACTGGCAGTGCAGCACGGTCCTGTCGCGGTGCGCCGACCCTGCGCGCGAGAGACACGTGATCAACCGCTGCTTCAAGACCCGTTATCTGTAGGTTAGTACTTCCGGGTTGCAGCGGAGGGCAGTTGGATGATCCCGGCTGCTAAAATAACCCTTATTTAGTTTATTTATTCATTTAAAAACAATTGTATATAACATTGTGATAATTGTTGAGCTGTTCTAACAAAATACAAGTTTAGAAATAATAATTTAGACTTCTATAGCGCTTTTATATGTACACAAAGACGCTTAAAGAAATGGACCAATCAGGTGTTGAAGGAAGTCAATAAAATAAATTATCAAAATAAAAGCTCAGTTATTGATCCCCATTTTCTAATTTACAGATTCAGTTTGTGTTGTTATTTACATTGATGTTTACATATTGTATGAGTTTAACGCACACATCTTGCTTTTGTCATTTCCTTGTATTCTTCTCATATACTTATATATCATGCTTATTATTTAAAATTGACATCCTTAATTTTGATATTACGTTGCCCTTTATTTAGATTTTGCAACGTACACATTTCACCACATGGATCATCTGATTTTGTTGTTTTTCCAGCTGCAGACGCATCACAAATACTTATTGTGAATTGATTAGTTGATTATTGATTATTTGGGAAAACAAACAAACTTGATTAGTCAGTAGAAATTAGTAGTGAAAATGCTTCTGCTATTTTTATATCACTGTAAATGAAAAGAACTGTTAAATATAATGTTATATATATAATAAATTAAATAAATATGAATCATATTAAATATTATTACTTTTTGTCTTCATGACTCAGTTTGTTGTCACGTGACTTTTTTCAGACTCTTACGGTTGCCGTGGTTATCGGTGTTCCCGGCTCCCTCGGCCTCCGACTCGCTGGAGCGCATCGCTTGTTTCGTGGCGTCCGGCGTGGCGTCCGGCGTGGAGTCCAGCAACGCGTCCGGCAACGCGTCCGGCAACGCGTCCGGCAACGCGTCCGGCAACGCGTCCAGTACCGCGACCGGCAACATGTCCGGCAACGCTGAGCTCCCATTGGTCCCGTTCACCTCCTCCGGTTGGGTCACCTGCTTCTGAACCAGCAGGGACGAGCGGTTCACCTGCGACGAACATTACATCACGTAAAATGTCAACTAAATGAACCGACTCAGCATATTGTCAATAAACAATATTTAGCTGACATTATGGATCCCGGCATAGTTCCTGTGTGTGTGTGTGTGTGTGTGTGCGTACAGGAAACGGTTGCAGCCCCTCCTGGATGACGAAGCCCTCCACCAGGTGAGTCAGAACCTGCCGCCCCTCAGGCCACGCCCTCGGCTCCCAGGGACCGCCCGCCGATTGGTCGGAGCTCTCGGACTCGTCTCCCGACTGGCCGAGAAGCCCCGCCTCTGCTTTGGCCGGGCGCCGCGACCTGCCGAGGGCGGTCCGAGCGGGGAGGAGGGGGGGAGGATTTTCTGTCGAGGGGGTGAGGAAGGGCGAGGAGGGGGGGGACTGGGAGGAGAGGCTGGACAGCGCTGGGAGGAGCAAAGACAGGAATCAATAATCAATACAGAGATCTCAAGAGTTTTATTTTAAGATGAGAAGTTAAGAAGTGATCGGATGTGGTCGAAAGTATTTCACGATCTTTTCCAAAACTTCACTCAGTATTTAACGATCTTTTATTAAACCTAACTAAGTATTTAACGATCTTTTCCTAAACCTAACTTATTATTTTACGATCTTTTAGGAAACTTCACTCAGTATTTCACGATCTTTTCCTAAACCCAACTAAGTATTTTCCAATCTTTCCTAAACCTAACTAAGTATTTTCCGATCTTTTAAGAAACTTCACTCATTATTTCACGATCTTTTCCTAATCCTAAATAAGTATTTTACGATCTTTTAAAAAACTTCCCTAAGTATCTCACGATCTTTTCCCAAACCTAACTATTTTACGATCTTTTAAAAAACTACGTATTTGAGGCTTTTATTCAGCCAAACTAAATATTTTTTACGATCTTTTATTAAACCTCGGTATTTTATGATCTTTTAAGAAACTTCACTCAGTATTTCACGATCTTTTATTAAACCTAACTAAGTATTTTACAATCTTTTATTAATCCTAAGTATTTCACAATCTTTTCTTCAACCTAACGAAGTATTTCACGATCTTTTTCCCTTTGAAGGTGAAAGTTTCCGTAACAAGCGTATTTTAACCCGTGTTCGGCCCGTTGTACGAGGGTCTCCTCGTGGGCGGGTCGTGCCCTCGGCGTTACCTGACTGGTTGTCGGACTGCATGGACATGTCCTCACAGAAGTCCTCCTGGGAGACCGGCTGCAGGTCCCGATGAGACTCTGGTGGCCTTGGACTTTGGAGAGAGACCTCCGGGACTGGAGCTGGTACTGGGACTCGTACTAGAGCTGGTACTGGGGCTGGTACTGGGGCTGGTAGTGGGGCTGGTAGTGGGACTGTTACTGGGACTGGAGCTGGTACTGGGACTCGTACTAGAGCTGGTACTGGGACTTGAGCTGGTACTGGTAGTGGGGCTGTTACTGGGACTGGTACTGAGACTGGTACTGGTAGTGGGGCTGTTACTGGGGCTCTTGCTGAGGCTCTGACTGGGGCTGTTACTGGGACTGGTAGTAGGGCTCTTACGAGAGCTGTTACTGGGTCTGTTACCGGGACTGGTACCGGTAGCGGGGCTGTTACTGGGGCTCTTGCTGGGGCTCTTACTGGGACTGGTACTGGGACTCTTATTAGAGCTGTTACAGGCGCTGTACCTGGTACTGGGGCTGTACCTGGTACTGGGGCTGTTACTGGAATGAGACCCAGGACGTGTTTCGGTTCCACGCCGGACTCTTTAACGGCGTCGGGCGTGGAGGTCAGATCCATCTTCTGTCCCTGGTGGAGAACCTGACCGGTCCGGTTCTCAGACTGGTCCATGGGCGTCTCTCCCGTCTCCTCCTCCGCCATCTTTTTCTCCTCACCTCTCTCTCCGTCACCCCGGCCCTCCTCAGTCACCTCCATCTGCTCTTCCTCTCCGGCCGTCTCCACTTCCTGGTCCCTGCGACCGCCGAGGCCTCCCTCCGGCGGTTTCTCCTCCCTCTTCTCCCTGTGGTCGCCCCTCCCCTCCCTGTGGTCGCCCCTCCCCCCCCTCGGGTCCTTACCGACGCTCGCCTCCCCTCTGCCTCGCGCCTTCTCCCGCTGCTCCTCGCCGTCCCTCGGCTCTCCTCTCCGGGTCGCGGTCTGAGGGCCGGGTTGACTCGGAGGCGACGACGGACTCAGGAGGGACGGAGGCGAGGTGTTTTTTGTCAACGACGGGCTGAGAGGAAGAGGAAGCACGCCGGCGCTCAGCGTCCTCTTCGATTGGCCGGACGGCTCGGCGACGGGCGACGCCGACCGCACGGCGTGGCCGTACGTGCAGGGTTGGCGACCCGAAGAGAGGGCGATGATCTGCAGCTGCCTCGCCGCGGACGGCGAGCGCTCGAAGCGGGACGAGGCCGACGGGGGGGTGGCGGCGACGGACGGCGGGCCGCGCTGCGATTGGCCCGTCTGAGGCGGCGGGCGACCGCTCGGCCCGGGCGGCTGCGGCCTGGCGGCGGCGGCGATTGGCTGCAGGGGCGAGGTCTGGCGCGGCGCCGCCGCCCTGTTGTGACCGTTTGGAGAATGGAGGCGGGGCCTCAGGGGGACGGCTCGGACCGGAGAGTAAAGAGCTGCAAGAAAGAAACGCAGGTGAAGTTCACACCTGCAGCTCGGAGCTCCGATGTCTTTCATGAGCCCCCGGCCCTTTAAGAGGACATTGCTATAACATGTGAGGGCTCAAATAAACCAGATCGGCGGGTTCCCACGTGTACTCAGCGCAGGTTGCATTCATAATGTTTATTATTTGTTATATTTATAATGTTCTAGGAGGTCTAAGAGGGAAATATCTGATGTTATTTAGCTTGAATTAAAGTAAAAACATATTTAATTTAGATTAAAGACCCTGTTTCTGTCCCTATTTAGTAATGGCAAAAAAATAAATGCTCCCAAAAATACAGAAATGTGCAATAATATACACTACCGTTCAAAAGTTTGGGGTCACTTAGAAATGTCTTTATTTTTCAAAGAAAAGCACTGTTTTTTTCAATAAAGATAATCAAAAATACACACTGTACATTGTTAATGTGGTAAATGACTATTCTAGGTGGAAACGTCTGGTTTCTAATGAAATATCTCCAGAGGTGTATAGAGGCCCATTTCCATCAACGATCACTCCAGTGTTCTAATGGTACATTGTGTTTGCTAATCGCCTTAGAAGACTAATGTCTGATTAGAAAACCCTTGTGCAATTATGTTAGCACAGCTGAAAACAGTTATGCTGGTGATATAAGCTATACAACTGGCCTTCCTTTGAGCTTGAAGTTTGAAGAACAAAATTAATACTTCAAATATTAATCATTATTTCTAACCTTGTCAATGTCTTGACTATATTTTCTCTTCAATTTTCAATTCATTTGATAAATAAAAGTGAGTTTTCATGGAAGACATGAAATTGTCTGGATGACCCCAAACTTTTGAACAGTAGTGTATATTTATTTCATTGGACCGATTGGTTGGAAAATGTAATGAATTAATAATTGTAAAAAATCTTTTGCTGTTGTTATTTTATGAATGAAACAGAATTTCATCTTCTGCTTTAATAAAACGGAAGCTCACGAATCGTAGGATTATGTTCCTTAATTATTAAATTAGTGGTAAATATTCTTAATAAAATAAATGTGACACAATATTGCATTTGTAATTATTTTAATTGACATTAAAATGGAAACCCAATGACTAATTTAATCATAAATCGACGAACCGAAACCTGAAATATGCTGATCACGTCAAACCCAAATAAAACAGGAAGTCTGTGAGATCTTTCTCCCTCCTCCTCCTCCTCCTCCTCATGAGGGTGGGGGAGGGGACACCTACTTGGAGGCATGACGGAGAGGTGGCGTCCGGGCGCGTTCGGGCACTCCGGTGCGGCGGCGTCGGGCTGCGGTCGTGGCCTGAGGGGGGGGAAGAGGGGGGCGTGGGGGCGAGAGAGGGGAGGCGGCTTGAGGCGAAGGGAGGGAGGGATGGTGAGGGCCCCGGGGGGGGGAGGCCTCAGGGTGAGACTCTGGAGCTGGAGAAGGGAGACAGAAGGAAACATCGGTTACAATCCTGGAACATCTGGTTTACTTTCAGGCTTTCAGAGCCAAGGAAATGTCTGTTTGAGCCAGGCTAGCTTTTTGCCTCCGTTTCCAGTCTTTGTGCTAAGCTACGCTAACCGGCTCCATATTCAACACGCAGGTGTGAGAGAGGTATACATCTTCTTATCAGCTCTACTCCAGAAAGCAGAATAAGCATATATATATATATCTATTTATATATATATATATATACACAGCACTTTTTTTTTACAGCCAGGAAAAGAAAGCTCGACAGTAAATAAAAGGGGCGGGGCTTAGCGAAGGGGTCAGTAGGTCGGCTGCTCACCGTCACAGAGGCAGGGTTAGAGGAAGGAGGAGAGGAGGAAGAGGGGGAGGAAGAGGAGGAGGACAGGGAAGGTCGCATGGCAGACGTAAGAATCAGCTGCAGGAGGAAAAAGGAGAGAGGAAACAGGGGAGGAAATAAAAAGAGGAGAGAAAGAAGTTAAAGCAAAGAGTCGAGAAGATGAAGATGTGTGAGGACTTATATTAGACTCGGTCCAGTTTACGGTCTTCGTGAATACAAAAATAAGGTTTTTAAAACACTATTTTTCATATTTTATTGTTCAGACTTGAGATATGAAACTATCTTTAAAAACAGCCCACAGATATTTACTTTAATCCTTAATTAAAAGAAGAAGTTTTTAATCAATCAAACCGGAGATGGTGCATTTGTTGGGGGACTATTTTCAGCGGTGGATTAATAAAAAAATTGAATATAATATTGTTAAGTGTGTTTTCTTTAGCAAATAATCACCTGAAAATAAGATTCATTGTGTTTTTTTAATTTGTGTTACTCAAAACCGTGAGGTTTACATTTTCAAGCTTCTGTATTTCCTATGCAACCTGAATGCATCATCATCTCGTTCTGATACTGGAGGTGTTTTGCCGGATTAGATGCAGGCGTCTATGTGTGTGTGTGTGTGGTTTGGTGTGTGTGTGTGTGTGTGTGGCTGAGACTATGTTTACCATCTGAGCTCTCAGCAGCACCTGGTCTGGACCAGACCCCTTGAGACCTTTCCCCAGGAGCAATGTATGCTGGGATACCCTCTGCCTCACCGGAGACAGGCTCTGATTGGCTCGCACAAGACCAGGTGTGCCCGCAGGATGAGCCTGTGGTACCTGGAACAGAAAGAGGAGGAGGGGGGGGGGGGTCAGGAAGAGCTTTTAGAAACATGTCCATAGTAATAAAGACTGTGATTGTGTGCGTGTGAATAAACATTTAAAATGATGTTTTAAAGAGTTAATTTGTTTTAATTTGTTACATCGTCATATTATTTTAATCATCTTTCTTTACCTAGTAATATATATATATATATATTACTAGGTAAAGAAAGATGATATATATATATATATATTTATAATATCACCATGAATACTATAGACATACAATTCTATTTACGTAATAGAGGAATAATATGTATGATATTATTACATAATATGAATGACGGTAAATACAAAACATTCAATATCTTCCACCATCTAATTTATTACGTAATGTATTTTACATTATTAGCTCTTGGAAAATACATGAAGTGACGACATTAAAGCAACAACCTGTAAGAACATGCGGGAGTGATTATTACACTTTGTTAAAGTATAAATATATAAAATATAAAATAAAACTAATGAGCCGTGATGTGTTGATTATTCCTTAGAGGCGCTGGATGGAAGGCTAGCTGTTTCCATCAGTTTCAATGCTTTATGCTAAGCTACGCTGTGGTGTCGAGGCGTGGTGCTTCCCGCTCACCTGTCTGCCAGGTGGGCTCGCCGGCGTGTGAAAGGGCGTGATTGGTGTGGAGGTCGTCATGGTTACGGGCCTCGTGTTCCCATTGGTCAGGCCGGCGGAGGTCTTGGTTGACACGCCGGCGGCGCTGCTGTGCGTTGCAGGAGAAGAAGAAGGAGGAGGAGGAGGAGGAGGATGGATGAGGAGGGGCGAGGTGGTGCTGGACGCAACCGGGGAGGAAGAGGAGGAAAGGGGAAGAAGAAGAAGAGAGGGCGGGGTTTGTTTGGGGGGAGATGTTTTGGGGGCGCCCGGCGGGGAGGGGAGGATGGGGCGGGAGTACGTGCGGAGGGCGGCGGTTGCAGTGGTGGTGAGTTTAGGTGGAGCCGGGACCAGGATGTGGGGAGATGGAGCCAACGCCGCCGCCGCCGCCGCCGCTTTGGGGGCGTGGCCGGCGGAGACGGAGGGCGCCGGGGTGAGAGGGGGAGGAGGGGAGGAGGTGGTGGGCGTCAGCGTGGGCGCCGGGGAGTCCAGCAGCATGGGGTTGGGCGTGAGCCGAGGAGGGGTGGGGGTCGAGTCCGGCGCCGCGGCGCTGCTTCCGTTGGCGGCCTCGCCGCGTTCCGATTGGCTCTGGCGAACCGGCTCCCGGTCCATGCTGACACTGTGGCGCTCTGCAACACACGTGAGGCGTGTTTGATTCTTCATAAATCATTTTTTAAACACGCTGTTGATGTGCGACTCCGTCATTGAAACATTAAAACCGTAATCTCATATAAAACAGCTTAAAATATCATTTGTACAAAACTTTATTGATCACGCTCAGAAACAAAGCGGAAAAAAGTCAGATTGCGTCGATCTGAAAAAAAAGGGGGAAAGAAATTGCAAAGCATGTTATCGTCATACTCGCAAGACAGCGTGATGAAATCAAACCGTCAAACTACTAGCTCCGCCTCTTTCCTGGCTGGTTACAGCTCTTTGAAGAAACACCAGCGGAAAAATAAATGCGACATTTCTTTCTTTGGTCTCTTTTTTTTCGTCCTCCAGAAGATGGAGGCGATTTACTGGATTGTTTTTTGCGTTGTATTTCAATAAAACGTGCGTGAAATAGATCATTATTAAAAAGCCAAATATTTAAACACCCGTCCTGACCTCCGGGGGGGATTGAACAAAGACCCCCGCTGCATCCCAGAATGCACCTCTGAAGTTGAACACCTCCACCGAGCGAGTCCTCGTACGGCGACCTCACACCTCTTGGAGGTTTCTTTCTTTTGTTTTTGAGATTCACGTTACAAACGTGACGATCGTGATTTAGATGAAACTAGAAAGAAGGACATGAACATGTCCACCTGCATGCAGAGAGAATAATCCAGAATCATAGTAAATCATTTACCTGATGGAGGACTCTGAGGACATTTAGCTGATTGTTTGACTTCAGTAACATTTTGAATGAAGGACTTTATTAGTGGAGTATTTTCAGTATTAGTACTTTTACCCTTAAATCAAGCTGTATTGTATTTCATTAAGAATTCCTTCTTTAGCCAAAATATTGCAGCAATCAAGGCAACAATGAATTCATATTTTATTTAATATAAACATGTTTTTTACAATTACTTTATTTTTTGTCGACTGAATCTAAAACAAACTGTTTAGTGGGATAAAAAGTTAATATAATATAAATATATATACTCCGTATCGATACAATGTTGCCACGCAAAATATGTCCATAATAATCTGTCCATACTTTGCCGTGTACATTTGTTTATATTTAGTTGAATGCTCATAATTTTAATAATGAAAGACTTATTTCCTGTATGTTACACATCTCTGGTAAACACAGGTAACTAAAGCATTTAAAGGTTTAATTTGTGGATTAAATCGACTCATCGATGAGTCAACGAACAGTTTCTTTGCTCTAAAATCACGAGCTCCTCAAACTCTGGGTGATTTCTGAAAATAGATTTTTTTTTTTTTTAAAACACTAGCAACAAAAAACAAACAAGGTGGAAGTGTGCTAACAATAAAACCAGTGGCGGCTGGTGACATTTGGGGGGGGGGGGGGCGCAGTTGGGTGACGCGGTTTAAATATCACTCAACAATGAGAAGAAAAGAGGTTTTGAGTAGAATATTGTAAAAAACAAAGCTTTATTTCAAGAACACAGCGTGCTCAACACTGTCCAATAACAACTATCAACACACTGTGACTTTAGCATGAGAGGTTCAGAGCAGCTTTAAGGAACATTGGGTTGGGTTTCAGAGGTTTACAGAATAAAAGAGTTTCACCCTCACATGAAAGAGGTTCAGAGCAGAATAGAGTCAGAAAGAGATCACATGTTACATTGGGTGACAGAGTAGAGCCACGACTGTAAAGACAAGTAGCTCCTCTCTCTAAAGTTGGCAAACTTCTCCATAACTCTCTGGTTAAAGTCATCATGTCTGTAACCAGCCTCCATTATTCTGGAGGGAATGTGTCTGTTTCAGAACTTCTTCGTTGTGTTTTCGATGCCAGTTCGGTCTCCTTCTGCTGCTCTGCAAACAGGGTTAGCTTCATGCTGTTAGCTCGTTAGCTTCATGCTGTTAGCTCGTTAGCTTCATGCTCTTAGCTAGATAACTGCGGCAAGATTCGTGCTTTACACTTGTCTGAAGCTCTGTAGACCCCTCCCCCCGTTGTAGTCCAGAGAGTTTCAGTCCCAGGACTTTGGAACAACAGACAGGGGAAACTAAACAGCGCATTACTCACTGAGCCTCCAGCTGACAGCTCCGTTAGCTACCTGCTCGCGTAGTTCGGTGGAGCTCTCTGGCTGAGGGAACGATACCGGTCTCTGATTGGCCGAATAGTCCAATCACGTGAAATAAGAAACGATGTGATTGGCCAGGGCGCACATTTTTGTGCCCCAAGATTCACGTTTCATCCGCCAAGACCGCCAATGAGAAGCCGTCCTTGCCGAAACGACCGTGAAATGTTTGCTCGCTGCCGTACACACGTTGGGCCCCCCGAAAATGGTGATGAGTGGCGATATATTATTGATGTAACATTTAACTTAAGTGGTTGTTGACAGGGGCTTACGGTCTCCCACACACATATAGCGCGTCAACACGGTATATTTACTATTTCAATGATTTGGTATATAATGTTTTTTGACAGGATATATTATATTTTTCTTCATTTTTTTTTTTTTCATCTCAAAATGTTAAGAGGGGCGGCGCCCTCTATGGACGCACCGCCACTGAATAAAAGGACTGATAAACATAGACATGTTGCCTAATGCATCAACAGAGGAAGTTCTGGTCCCAGTGTGGCTCCAAGCCCCCCCCCCTCCTGCAGAATGAGCACCTATCGTCACAATGCCTAGACACCTATATGCATGTGGAAGTGTGTGCACTATCTCGTGTGGTTTTTTTTTAAGGAAGCGAAGGGGGGTAGGGGGGGGGCAGGTGTCACTCGCGCAGCCAGATGCTGACATCTGGCCCGATGACGACGACGACGGACGGACACGGATGATGACACTGAACGCGTCGCGCGGCGGTCGCGTTGACAGCTAGGCCAGAGAGCACGTGACGAGCAGCGGGAGAGCAGATGGAGGCTACAGGCCTCCACAGGGGGGGCGTCTCATGATAATAAACATTCATGTTATGGAGGGGGGGGGGCTAAACGGTCATGTCCACGTTCTGCGTAAAAGGAGCGCTCCGGCCACTCACCCCCTCCCGCGCGTGTAATCGGCGTCGTCCTGCAGGTTATTCCCGGTGCGGTCCATCCGGGACGGAACGCATGCTCGGGAGGTGTCCGTGTGTCCGGTGAGGGTCCGGTGGTCTCCGGTGTTATTGTGATGTCCTGCAGCGGCGGCAGCAGCGGGGTCGACAGGCTGGAACGGGGCGTGTATGAAGCTTCACTTCCTCGTCTGACAGCGCACGAGCTGCGAAGTGAGCGTCACTCCCCACCCCCCTCCCCTCCCGACGACACACACCGAGCCTCTTATTATCTTTTAGCCTTTAAGCTCCAGAAGAAAAGCAACACGCGCGCGCACAAAAAACAACAGAAAACACAACGTGTGTGTGTGTGTGTGACGCACTTTGGGTTTCATCACATCCAGGGCCGTAGATCCAGCATCCAGTAAAGGGGGGGGGGGTGTTGTGGTTATCGTTCTGCTGGTGGACCCCCACCTTCCACACCTGCCGGGGTCTGCGGCTCAGGGAGGGAAGGGGAAGGAGGGGGGGGGGGGGGCACCGTGTTGCGGGGGTCTCCGAGGGGCCTGGTTATATAGTCCGCGGGCGGAGGAACGCGATGGAGGCTCATTTTAACAGCGTGGCGGCGGCGACACAGCACCACGCACAGCTCAGGAGGACCGCGGAGGGTTTTCACCAAACCCGTTATTTATGTCATAAATACTTCATTATCCTGCACACGTGAGCGTGCACGGGTATAATAATACAATAATATAATATAAACACTGTTACGTTCTGCAGATCCACTCTCTGCAGAATGTAACAGTGTTTATTTTACATTATTGCATTATTATAAGAGATGCATTCGACCTTTTTGAAGTATTATGTATAATTATGCATACATCATAATTACAGATATATATGTAATATACATTTTAACATAACTCGCTGTTGAATAAATGTATCGTGGCATAAAAAGCACAATATTTGTTTCTTAAATGTAGTGGAATGTAAGTACAAAAGTACCTCATTTAATACTTTGGTGCATTTGTTACTTTGTTACTTTCCACCAAATGTAAATACACATTTATTATACACCTGTATTCTTAACCTGCAAAGGTTAGATTGTATCTTTAGTGTTGAGATATTCAAAAACAATATATATATAATGTACAACTATTCACCATATACTCATAAATAAAGTGTAAAGTGGCATAAAGTTGAAGTAATCAAGCTTACAGGACTGTCTCAGAAAATTAGAATATTGTGATGAAGTTCTTTATTTTCTGTAATGCAATTCAAAAAACAAAAATGTCATGCATTCTGGATTCATTACAAATCAACTGAAATATTGCAAGCCTTTTATTCTGATTTATTGCTGATTATGGCTTACAGCTTAAGAAAACTCAAATATCCTATCTCTAAATATTAGAATATCATGAAAAAGTATACTAGTAGGGTATTAAACAAATCACTTGAATTGTCTAATTAACTCGAAACACCTGCAAGGGTTTCCTGAGCCTTGACAAACACTCAGCTGTTATAAATCTTTTTTTTTACTTGGTCTGAGGAAATATTAAAATTTTATGAGATAGGATTTTAGAGTTTTCTTAAGCTGTAAGCCATAATCAGCAATATTAAAAGAATAAAAGGCTTGCAATATTTCAGTTGATTTGTAATGAATCCAGAATGCATGACATTTTTGTTTTTTTTATTGCATTACAGAAAATAAAGAACTTTATCACAATATTCTAATTTTCTGAGACAGTCCTGTACATTACATTAAAAATGAACTCGCACATATTTAGTTGTATATTCTGTATTGTAACCAATCAGCCCACCGTATGTGGTCACGTGGCCTCTGTAGCGTCGCGTGTCAGAAATCGGATGGGCATCTCTGATTGGACAGACGGCAGTCTGGCCTTCTAACAACAACTCCTCTGCTGCGTCACTGACGTTAATCTGCGGCTCCAGCCAACTCAACGTAAACACTACCGGAAACCACGCGGCTCTGTTTTCAAAATAAAATAAAGGTTGCGACTAACTAATAAGTTAATTCAATAATTACCGTCTTCATCGATCATGTAGTCTGTAAAATGTCCTAATACTCTAAACTGACAGTTTTGTATTCACGTTTCCTTTTTTCCTCTCATGACATTTTTTTAACGCAATATAACGTTTTATTTTGAAGGTTTACACCAGGACTTCCAATCCGGTTCCGTTTAACTTGACGTTTCAGTTGCTATGGCGCGACCACCATAGCAACCGAGCCACAGAGAAGGAAAAGCGTTTTTTTAAATTCGATTTTTAGGTGTACAATTGATAGAAGATGGCGGCTCTTTTTTCTAAAGAAATGAACGTCACTTTGACTTTAAAAATGCAAGACACAAAAGTGATCAAGTCAAAGCCCGGGGAGGTCACGAGGAAGCCCCTCGAGTTACCTACACCGGGGAAGGTGCGGGCGGTGACAGGGAGTGAGCTCAAAGTTCCCGCTGCGCATAAAAACCGCGCGACGAGCTGCGCGAAGCGTCCGCAGCCGGAGCGGCGCGAGGCGACCGCCGGAGCCCTCAAGCCGAGCCCCTCCGAGAGGAGGTCCCGGTCCAGCTCCACCACCGCGAAGACCACCACGAAACCGGACTACCGGGGGGCGACCAGCAGCTCCGTGAAGCGCGCGGCCGTGACCCCAAAGGGCCGCGAGAGGAGCGCCGCTCCGGGCCAGAAGGGGGCGCTGCAGCCGGGGGGCGCGAGACATGAGCGGTGAGACACGGAGAAGTGTTTATAGCCGAGACTTTATTCTTCTACAGAACATTTGTGACATGGATAAATTATCTTTATTGTGCAGGTTGTTGGGGGAGGCCAGTTTGATATAGTTGTGACTCAAAACAACCAAAACAAAGATGCAAAACTAGTCAAAACAACTCCAAAAGGATTTAAAATAAACACATGTAATGCAGAAAGAAAACAAGGAGACGCCACACAACCTAAAAGACACGAAACATACACAAAGAGATGTACAGAGCCAAATAATGAAATAAATTAAATGAATTGAATAAATAAAATACATTTAAGAAATAAAATACATTTAATAAAATAAATAAATTGAAATAAATAATACACGATTACTTATGACCAACACAGAGGCAAAAATACCGTAAACTGAAAGAACGGTGTAAAAAAAAAACACAGAAACAAAGACACGTAAGGGCCAATTAAATGGATTAATTAAACAACTGAAGAAATGGTTGGTATTATAGCCGTAAAAAATATATAAATAAAACTGAATGCCATCGATTAAATAAACCAAGGTGTGTTCTTCTGTTTCAGGCACGAAGCGTTCACGGTCATCGCCCCGAACCCCAAGACACGAAGAGACACTCAGAGAAGTAAGTGGTCACGTGTGAAGGATTCATATTGGGTTTCTTTAGGGACACTGGAACCAAGAGAGAAGGAGTCGTTCTCTAATGGACCTCTACAACCAGGAGTCGCCCCCTGGTGGTCAGTAGAGAGAATGCAGCTTTAAGACTTGTGTGTTTTAATCACACATAATATATATATATAATGTGTGTATATATATGTTTGTGTAGCATTATGACCATCCTTTATTCCCCAGTCCGTTATTCACATTTTCAAAAGTTTTGATTGTCTTTATATATATATATATTGACATGTAATGTAATATTAATTGTCATGTGACGTGTGATTGGTTAAGCAGAGGCGGAGGCGGAGCTCGTCGCTTTAGAGGAGCTTCGGCTGAGCAGAGCGATGGCTTATGTCTCCATTAACCCCAGCAGTGTTGGTGAGACACACACACACACACACAGGAATATTTCTCATGTTTTGATATAGTTATTGTTTTACATTCATCTGACTTGATTGTATGTGTGTGTGTGTGTGCACGCAGGTGGCTGTTTGAGTCTGGAGGAAGTGCGCTTGAAGCAGCAGCAGGAATTGATGCGAGCGAAGAGGAATCAGAAACCGGTCGGATAACTCATTCATTTATTTATTCTATAAAATAAATACAAAAAAATCATTCTTTTTAAAAATTTACTGCGCATTTAAAAACAAACTTAGACGCAAATGAAACGCTCACTTCTGTTTGGTGGGTGATTTATTTTATATAATTTTATTATGAATAAAAAGTCACAGCTCATTATTACATGTATTCATAGTGTTTATTTACCTTGTTGTTGTTGTTGTTGCAGGTGAGGAAGCAGCCGGTGGAGCAAACAGCTGTCCTGAACATCACATCCAAATATCAATAAAAACATGTATCTGAACACATCATTTATATACACAATGTAGTGTAATGTACAGAGTAGAATACAGAAATATACGTTTTCATTACAGCTGTTTAGGGGGTTTGTATGATGTATTTTGTATATAAAATGTATGTTAAAGTGTAATTTCACTGCAAATAACAACAATAATTAATTTCACTTTTACAATTGTTTGTATCTGGACAGGTTAATGTGTTGATGTATAACTAATCACACATGGATTCATTATTAATTAATCAATTAATGGACGTTGTTCCAGAATCAATGAAGCATTCAATTCATGCTGCAGTCGGATATCAAATCTGGTTTCAGCTGCTGCTGAGGCTCATGGGAAATGTAGTATTCAGCACCATTAAATACACTACACTTGAATATTATATTTGAAGATCAACCCTGTAAAGAAGTATACTGAATTATACTTTTGTAAGAGTTAAATGTACTTAAAGCATCAAAGTAAAAGTTCTCTATGGAGCCGGCTACAACAGATATATGTTTACTCATTATATAAATGTTTCATATAATTTGTACTTATAACCCATGACAGTAATATATTTAAATTATTGTATTAAATTTAATTTTATATTTTCTGTTTTTTTTGGATTTATTTTGTACATCTATTTTTTTTCTCCTGTCATATTTATTAATTTTCTACTTCCATTATTTCTCGATGTACTCCCTCCGTTAGTATAGAGGTATTTTATTGATATTTTCTCTGTATTGTTTAGTCTATAATATATGTATTTATTTATATATTTGTATTTTTCAAGAACTTAATAAAATATTTCTCTGAATCCGCTGTGGCTGTTTTTTGTCTGGGCAGATGAATGTGTTCAATAAAAAAAGTACAAATACTTCAGAATTGTACTTAAATACAGTATTTGAGTAAATGTACTTGGTTCCAATCCAAATACAAACTATGTTCAAGAAAAAGATTTTATTGCAGAGTAATAAAAAACCTGCGACATTAAATTGGCAATTATACTACATTTTTGGCAATCTAAAAAAAATAGCTCCCCTTGCTGTAGTAAAGTTTGGGGTAAATATCCATGGAATGAATTTAAGTAAATTAATCGTCCTGTGGCACACAAAAAATGGGTTCTTGTAGTTCTCTCGTCCACCAGCTGAGGTCGCTTTCTGTCTGTTTCGGAGGCGTAGAAGGCGCTCCTCTGGTGGGAGAGAGGGGGGGGGGGGCATATTGTGAAAATGCTTACTGGCTCGTGCTTGGAGAACATTTTGAACATTTAGTTCCCTCCAGAAATAAAACGTCAATATTATGATCTCAGAATAGATCTTGAAATAGCATAACAGAATGATGCGTTCACGGGCAGACACACTGTTTTTATTGGGTTGTCCTGACGTGACGCTGACTTTACATAACACGCATGTAAATAAAAGCACAGCTAAATGTCAGCGTCATGACTTTTTTGTATTATTATTTGTTCTCCTCCCTCTGGCATGCATCATGAGAATGTCATACTCGGTGAATGAAACACCCACAATGCGCATGCGTGAGAGATATTGCATTATTTGTAGTCGAAGCGGCCTGCAATTTTGTTTTGTGCCGCCATGCTTGTAGTCCAAACGGGGACGCCATTCTGTGACGCCGTCGCCGCGTTCAGGGAGCCCTCCTTTGCTCGGACGTTTTAATGCAGAGAAGCTTATTATATCATAGCACTACTTATAAGCTTATTATATCATGATTGTTTGGGGTGAAAAATAATGCACCTTACGTAACAAAGCGTATTATATATATATATATATATATATAATACGCTTTGTTATATATATATATATACTTTTTGAAAGATCGCATATTTTTGGCAACTAAAACTAAAAAGAGTAAATAAAAAAATAATTACTTATACTCGGAAATTCAAAGTGCTTTACAGGTGAACTGATAAAATAATACTAATAAAACATCAATAAACAAACCCCAACAAAAGAGGAACTACAAAATAACATGTACTCTGAATCTAATTAATATTCATTTAAGTAAAAAATACTTTAAATATATATGCATTTTTTAATTAATCAAATCAAATAAAATATTGAAAACGCAGCATTTAAAAACATAATCAAATAGAACAATATATATATATATATATATGTATAAAGCAGCGTTTTAATATTTTTTTAATGGAATTAATTAGAAAATATAGATATATCTATGCATGTTAAACTTAAATATATATTAATTCAAATATTTATCTATATTATATCTATTTATATATAAAGCATCTTTTTAATACAAAGGATTTACTGTGAGGTGAAAAATAAATAAAAAAGCTTGAATTAGAAGCAATAAAAAGTACATATTTGAGAACATAGTACACGTGCAGGGACACACAAAAAATACGTTAAAAAGATATAATTCTATTTAAAGTACAAATGACAATTAGCACGTTGTTCAAGGGTTATACCACCACAACACACACATGGCAACGATATATATGTTGTGTAATCATCATCGTAACATATATATATATATATATATATATATATATATAATTATTATTATATCTGACCATAAGGTATTGCACAACAAACATTTAAAAAAAAACGCCCGCGACGTCCGTATTTCCCACGGCGCCTGAACGCGGCGTGATTCGGTGGATGCCGAGCTGATCTTTGTGCGAACGAAGCGGAGCAGCAGAAACACGGCGGAGCGGGCGGCTTCTGGGGCCTAAGAACACACACTCACACGGCAACGACACGGCGACAGCGGCGCTGCTGCGATGGTGAGGAGACGCTTAATTCGTTTCGTGAACACACACCGGCGGTGGTTATTAATTTGTATTCGTCTTTTAACCACAAAAGAAGCGATCCGACCCTTACGAGCTAGCGAGCTAATGCTAATCGGCTAGCGGACTGTTTTCCTGACTCATTATTGAGCAGCTCGAGGAAGCTACGGCTCGAGGAAGCTAAGGCTGCCATTTTACACCGACAACACGGGCAGTTGGTGTCCCCCTCACCGGATAATACACCCGTAAATACCCCACGAAACATCGCATTTATCCCGAACTGTTTTTAAAATAAACCCACGCTCCCCAAAAGACGTTTTATTTTGATACGAAGCCGCCGGCGCTAACGCGGGGCTCATGTTGCGTAGCAAAGGGCTGGACGCGTTGGAGGGATAATCCAGAATCAAATGCCCAGAAAGGCGGCGAAGGTACCGGATGGGTTGTGTTCCTTCATCAGGATGTTCTGTCGGGAGTCCCGGGCTCGTTGCTGTAGCCCATCGGCCCTGTGTCTCCGTGGAGAGGGAGGTGGTCGTTTTTTTAAACCCCCTCAAACACTCTTTGAATACCTGTTAAAATAAATACCTGGTGCCTGTAGGCCTGTGGATGTTGGACAGGGGGGTACAGGGAGAAAACAAGGGGAAGAAGCCGCCTCTTCTGGTGGTTCCTTTATTTTGAAATCCAGTGAGCACCACGTTTGAAAAAAAATAAATACTAATTATACATTTGCATCCATTACTTTCTTCTTCTTCTGTGAGAAGTTTGTAAATGATGACGTGAGTGCAACTTCAACCCCATCTGGACAGGTGTCATTTTTCAACCCTCAACAATCTTTGAATACCTGTTAAAATAAATACCTGGCCTGTGGGATGTTGGAGAGGGGGGTACAGGGAGAGAAAAAGGCACTTTTTGGGGGATAAGACTCCTCTGCTGGTGGTTCCTTTATTTTGAAATCCGATGAGCACAACGTTTAAAAAATAATAATACTAATTATACATTTGCATCCATTACTTTCTTCTTCTTCTGTGAGAAGTTTGTAAATGATGGTGTGAGTGCAACTTCAGGTGTCATTTTTAAACCCTCAACACACTTTGAATACCTGTTAAAATAAATACCTGGTGCCTTCTAGCTCCGGGGATGTTGGAGAGGGGGGTGTAGGGGTATATTTTTTGGGGGGATAAGTCTCCTCTGCTGGTGGTCCCTTTTCTTATTTTGAAATACACTTATTTTCATACTAATTCTTCATTTTCCCCCTGTGAGTTGTAAATAATGACGTGAGTGCATCTGGCCATGTGTCATTTTTTAACCCTCAACACACACTTTGAATACCTGTTAAAATAAATACGTGGTGCCTTCATGGCCTGCAGAAAGGGAAGAAATAACAGGCACTTTTTTATTTTTTAAAGACCCCTCTGCTGGTGGAAACCATTGTTTGCTTCCTGTCTCGTTTATAATTTAAAAAGCACCATAAACACAGTTTGCACACCTCGTTTTACTAATTCAACATTTGCATCCATTGCTTTATTTTTTTGGTGACATTTGTAAACGCTGATGTGCCGATAATAACAGTTAGCAAACACGGCGTGGGGAGTCTCACGCTCTCATCCAATATTATCTTTTTATATATATTTATAAATGAAGACGGCTGTTCTTAAATAATCCTTTTACTCGATAGCTACCACGTTTATTTTGAGTTATTTGCCACTTGTGCTAAAAAGAAGTAAATATTGTATATTTCCACACGGACATGGGTTGGTATAAATAAGCATTTGTGGAAGATCTGATGGCTTCCCGCTGGCTTGTGACTCCCACTCGCTGAAGGAATGAGAGTCATGGTATAAAATAATCGTTTCCAGATCTGGATATATTTAAATAAAATCTATTCTGGTTTCTCTTGAACGATTCGGGGCTCTCTCCGTTTGCCGATTGTCTTTTTATCTCAACATTTAGGCCCTCATTTCATTTTTTTGCGTCTTTAATCTCAATTTATTGGGACTAACTTGTGAATTATGGTAATATTGTTGTCCTGAGAGGTTTTTATTGGTCGCTATACATCGGCTGCATTTGTTTCCCTTCCTCCCGGTGTTCATATTGAGACAAGAGGTGTAACCGAACATGTTCAGACGCAGTTTACAGGGTTCCTACGGTCATGGAAAACCTGGAAACGTCATGGCATTTTAAAAGTATTGTTTCCAGGCCTGGAAAAGTCATGGCAAAAAACTAATCATTAAAGTTTTGGAAAAGTCATGGAAATGTGTTATAATCACATGTTCATTTACGCCGAGTTTAAAATAATTAATATGTTTTTTTAAAGAAAAACGCTTAAAAATATAAGCCGGCGTACGCTCTCCATAAGCAACATGTTCGACATTTTTAATGCTTATACCGAGATTTCAGTTTGGTCATGGAAATTTGGTTTAAAGTCCTGGAAATCCACTGCTCAACATGTGTAAGAACCCTGTAATCTCAATTTATTGGGACTAACTTGTGAATTATGGTGAGCGGGCCGGTCTGCGTGGTCGTCCTCGAGGCCGGCGTCCGTAGCTTTCAATCACACACGGGTGTTTGTACACTGAAAGAATGTGGGCAGCATATGTTTACACTCTATTAATATCTTCAAGTATTATATCAATATTCTCCCCAAACTATAATAATCTGGGGAGAATCTTCTTCTTGCAGGAGGAGCGACGGCAACACACAGTTCAGCTCCTTTTGTTTACGTGTCGTCTTGTTCTGCAGTAAACGACAGCATGGAGCATCTTTATCGCCAATGAAACGTCGTCACCTGGTCCTGCAGGTGTTCGTCGTCACCGTGATGAAAAGTCACGACTCGCCTCTCTCGGTCGCCCAAACTCACGGGAGGGAGATCGATCCCCGGTTGCTTTTGTTATTGTTTATCCATCCATCCATTATCAATACCGCTTATCCTCATTAGGGTCGCGGGGCGCTGGAGCCGATCCCAGCTGACAGGGCGAAGGCAGGGGACACCCTGGACAGGCCGCCAGTCCATCCAGGGCACATATAGAGACATACAACCACTCACTCTCACATTCACACCTATGGGACATTTAGAGATCAATTAACCTGACTGCATGTCTTTGGACTGTGGGAGGAAGCCGGAGAACCCGGAGGGAACCCACGCTGCCACGGGGAGAACATGCAAACTCCACACAGAAGGACCGCCTCGACCGGGAATTGAACCCACGGCCCTCTTGCTGTGAGGCGACAGTGCTAGCCACTACACCACCGTGCAGCCCTGTTATTGTTTATGTTTATATAAAAATATGGCAAAAAAAGTAGAGTATTAGGTTGTTGAGTCTGGCGCGCGATGACCGGGGGGAACCGATTCACCGGGCTGAGTGGTCGCTGCTCCCTCTCTACCACTCTCTCTCTCACTCTCTCCTCTCTCTCTCTCTCACTCTCTCCTCTCTCTCTCTCTCTCCTTTCTCTCTCCTCTCTCTCTCCTCTCTCTCTCTCTCTCTCACTCTCTCTCCTCTCTCTCTCTCTCCTTTCTCTCTCCTCTCTCTCTCCTCTCTCTACCACTCTCTCTCTCTCTCTCCTCTCCACCACTCTCTCCATCTCTCTCTCTCTACCACTCTCTCCTCTCTCTCTACCTCTCTCCACTCCCTCTCTCTCTACCACTCTCTCCTCTCCTCTCTCTATCTCTCTCCCTCTCCTCTCTCTCTACCACTCTCTCCTCTCTCTCTCTATCTCTCCACCTCTCCTCTCTCCTCTCTCTCCTCTCTCTACCACTCTCCTCTCTCTCTCTATCTCTCCACCTCTCTCTCTCTACCTCTCTCCACTCCCTCTCTCTCCACCACTCTCTCCTCTCCTCTCTCTATCTCTCTCTACCACTCTCTCCTCCTCTCTCTACCTACCACTCTCTCCTCTCTCTCTCTCTCTCTCTCCACCTCTCCCTCTCTCCTCTCTCTCTACCCCTCTCCTTTCTATCTCTCCACCTCTCTCTCTCCTCACTCCTCTCTCCTCTCTCTACCACTCTCCTCTCTATCTCTCCACCTCTCTCTCTACCTCTCTCCACTCCCTCTCTCTCCACCACTCTCTCCTCTCCTCTCTCTATCTCCCTCCTCTCTCTCTCTACCACTCTCTCCTCTCTCTCTCTCTCCACCTCTACCTCTCTCCTCTCTCTCTACCCCTCTCCTCTCTATCTCTCCACCTCTCTCCTCTCTCTCTCTCCACCTCTCTCCTCTCTCCTCTCTCTCTCGACCTCTCTCCTCTCTCTCTCTCTCTCTCCTCTCTCTCTACCACTCTCCTCTCTCTCTACCTCTCTCCTCTCTCTCTACCACTCTCCTCTCTCTCCACTCTCTCTCTCTCTCTCTCCACTCCCTGCATGCTTTCAGACACTCTGTACTTCCTGGGTTGAGGCAACAGCTCCTCAGTCACAATGTGCCGGTGAGGCTCGTCTGCCTGAGTCCCACACAATTCCTCCACATGACTCATCCCTCTGGACTGGAATTCAATTCATGGGCCTTTTTTAATTATTTTAAACGTGAAGATGTACGTTTGAATAGTGCTCTCTCTCTCTCTCTCTCTGATTCGTATCATTCAAATCTGCCGATATAGATTACGCAACTATTCCTGTAAATTCCCTTATTTGACTTCTTTAAACCTCGCTGCACGGAAGTGGTTGTTATTAAAATGTGAGGCAACATGAGGCCTAATAATATTTTACAGCGCAGAGGTTGACATTGAACCGTATCTGATGAGCACCCGGTCCACTTCCTCGGTTCAGTGTCGATACCGATCCGGGATATTTGATTGGTGCGTCTCCCAAGTCCACGGTGATGCGTTCAAGGTGCTCGCTTCATCCCATCAACGGTCTTAAAAACCCAACGCGGTTAAATTTATGATCACGACGAGGAAAAAGCAGCCAGATTATTTGAACCCTGAAGAGGAAAAGAGATGTGTTTCTTCTTCTGACACCGGCAAATATATATATAAATATATATATATATAGAAATATTTCTCTCTCTCTATATATAGATATATATAGAAATATTTATATATATATAGAAATATTTCTCTCTCTATATATATTTATATAAATATATATATATATCCGCGGCGCTGATGCCGGGTCAGATGCTGTAGACGAGCCGCTCATCTAATACCCTCTGCTGTGGCAATCTGAAATCTGATCCCAGAGCTGCTGCGAAAGTGCACCTCTTCAACCGGGAGCCCGAGAACGAACGCTCCCCACCCCCCACCCCCCCGCCGTAGTCGAGTGGCTACTCGGCGAAGGTATTGTCTGCCCCCAGTTGCCATGGCAACTGCCGGAGCACCTTAGGTAGGTAGGTAGGGGCTGCCTTTATTTATTCTTTCACTGGAGTTCAGTGAGGATCTGATGAGCGGAGGCCGAAGCGGGTCTCGGGTCCGGGCCGCTCGGCGTCCATCGCTACCTGACACGCCGGCGTCCTCGTCCCGCACGAGCCGGCGCTGTTGAATTTTGGGCAGTAGATTTAATATCAGTCCATCAGTGAGTTCACATTTTTATGAAACTCCAGCGAAATGCAATCCCCCCCCCTCCTCTTCCTCCTGTCGGATCGGCCCGTGGAGAACGAGTCGACCCGGCTGAATGTTTCACCACGTTTAATTTAACTCAAATCGCCTGTGATGTTATTTTACGGCCGTGGTAAACTTACCTGTTCGTCCACCTTGTCAGTGTGTAGTCAGGGAAGGGTGCAGGTGTGTATTAGTTAATGAAGGGTGCAGGTGTGTATTAGTTAATGAAGGGTACAGGTGTGTATTAGTTAATGAAGGGTGCAGGTGTGTATTAGTTAATGAAGGGTACAGGTGTGTATTAGTTAATGAAGGGTACAGGTGTGTATTAGTTAATGAAGGGTACAGGTGTGTATTAGTTAATGAAGGGTACAGGTGTGTATTAGTTAATGAAGGGTACAGGTGTGTATTAGTTAATGAAGGGTACAGGTGTGTATTAGTTAATGAAGGGTACAGGTGTGTATTAGTTAATGAAGGGTGCAGGTGTGTATTAGTTAATGAAGGGTGCAGGTGTGTATTAGTTAATGAAGGGTGCAGGTGTGTATTAGTTAATGAAGGGTACAGGTGTGTATTAGTTAATGAAGGGTACAGGTGTGTATTAGTTAATGAAGGGTACAGGTGTGTATTAGTTAATGAAGGGTGCAGGTGTGTATTAGTTAATGAAGGGTGCAGGTGTGTATTAGTTAATGAAGGGTACAGGTGTGTATTAGTTAATGAAGGGTACAGGTGTGTATTAGTTAATGAAGGGTGCAGGTGTGTATTAGTTAATGAAGGGTACAGGTGTGTATTAGTTAATGAAGGGTGCAGGTGTGTATTAGTTAATGAAGGGTACAGGTGTGTATTAGTTAATGAAGGGTACAGGTGTGTATTAGTTAATGAAGGGTACAGGTGTGTATTAGTTAATGAAGGGTACAGGTGTGCAGTTGGGCGTTGCTTCCCCGGCGTCAACAGGAAGTGAGGCTCAGGTAGCTCCTCCTCTCACGGTGACCCCGGGTCGCCTCCTGAGTCTGCGGCCCGGTGGCGTCTGAATATAGAGCCGAGCGGCGCCGCCTGCACGGGGCGGACTCTGCCCTCCGTCTCGTCTGTGAGGCTCGTTGGCACGGCGACCCTCGCTCAGGGCTGATGATTTGAAATGACTCTGTTCTGACACCTGGACATCCAGTTACTACGACGACGTCGTCCCAGCTCCGCTCGGCAGCCGAGAGTTTTCACTCGCAATAAAAGCCCTTTGATGTTTGATGGAGGATTTATTATTCTTATTTTCAGTTTCATCAAACTAAAGACATGAGATCTGTTTGCTGTGTTTCGCAGCGGTTGGTTGTGAACATGTTTTGAGTCCCTGTGGACGGGCCAGGTGAGCGCCAGGTACGCCAGGTGAGCTTCATCACAACGAGAGACGCTCCAACGGAAACTCACGCTATGAATTTACTGTATTTTCTCTTTCAGTTTCCAGGAATCCGGTTTTCATCCAGTCGTTTTATTCTTTACTCTCAACTTGTTTACAAATTAAAGCCTGTTGTGAAGTCCTTTGTTTGGTCTCGCTCTCTCTCTCCTTCTGTCTCGCTCCCTCTCTCTCTCCTTCTCTCTCTGTCTCTCTCCTTCTGTCTCTCGCTCTCTCTCTCCTCCCTCTCTCTCTCCTCTCTCTGTCTCTCTCCTTCATCTCTCTCTCTCCTCTCTGTCTCTCTCCTCCATCTCTGTCTCCTCCCCCTCTCTCTCCTCCATCTCTCTCTCTCTCTCTCACACCTTCTCTCTCTCCTCTCTGTCTCTCTCCTCTCTCTGTCTCCTCCCCCTCTCTCTCTGTGTCTCTCCTCCCTCTGTCTATCTCCTCTCTCTCTCTGTGTCTCTCCTTCATCTCTGTCTCCTCCCCCTCTGTCTCTCTCCTCCATCTCTGTCTCTCTCCTCCATCTCTGTCTCCTCCCCCTCTCTCTCTCTCTCACCTTCTCTCTCTGTCTCTCTCCTCCATCTCTCTCTCTCTCTCTCACCTTCTCTCTCTGTCTCTCTCCTCACTTTGTCTCCTCCCCCTCTCTCTGTCTCTCTCTCCTCCATCTCTGTCTCCTCCCCCTCCATCTCTGTCTCTCCTCCATCTCTCTCTCTCACCTTCTCTCTCTGTCTCTCTCCTCCCTCTCTCTCTCTCCTCCCTCTCTCTCTGTCTCTCTCTCCTCTCTGTCTCTCTCCTCCTCTCTCTCTCCTCTCCCTCATCTCTGTCTCTCTCCTCCCTCTCTCTCTGTTTCTCTCCTCACTTTGTCTCCTCCCCCTCTCTCTGTCTGTCTCTCCTCCCTCTATCTCTGTCTGTCTCTCCTCCCTCTATCTCTCTCTGTCTCTCTCCACCCTCTCTCTCTCTCTCTCTCATCGATGCTGCAGACCCTTCTTCTCCTCCTCCTGTCTTCGCCACTGGGATGAAGCTTTGGTTCTGTCATCGTGAAGCCTCTCCTCTCCTCTCCCTAACGAGCTGATCCTCACAGCTCTGACCCTGAAGACTCGTGAAGCTCCAGTGTGTTTTCTCTCACTGGACCTTTAATTTTACATGTTTGGGGTAAAGGTTCATTAACAAACGTGCAGAAAAGAGTTTTTTACATCGTGATGAAATGTCGTCTCGGTGAGGTTTAAACTAGGGATCGTCTCCCGGAGAGAAGATGAGACCGTCTCCTCTGTGTAGAAGTGGACTGATGTCACGGGGCTCAGAGCCCGGTGTCGGCCCATGAGACCAGAACCTGGTGATGTGGAGCGGTTTAACACCGTTAACTGTCCTCTGGTGTTGTCGTCGTCTCTTTTTATTCCTCGGCAATAACGACTCTTCTTTTTTCTGCTCGCAGGTCATCTGGTGAGGCGGCGCCGCCACAGGTTTAAGGAGCGGCAAACAGCCCCCCCGCCACCAGGCTTGCAGAGTGGGACGACTGCATCTGGCCTCGCAGCCCCCCGCCCCGCCCGCCCCCGACGACCAGCTTCCCGCCGCCAGATGGACAGCGCCCTCTGAGAGCCGCGCGAGCCAGGACCTGAGAGACCCCACGACCCTCGAGGAGCGGCGACTCGTGGGGGGCGGGACGGGGCGGTGGGTCGAACGCCCACCGGAGCAGGAAAGGGAGGGCGCGTGTTCGGCGAGGGAGAGGCGAGGACGAGCCGCGATGTCGTCGAACCGGACCCAGAACCCCCACGGACTGAAACAGATAGGCCTGGACCAGATCTGGGACGACCTGCGGGCGGGCATCCAGCAGGTGTACACGCGGCAGAGCATGGCCAAGTCGCGCTACATGGAACTCTACACGTATCCTCACAGGGGCGCAGGGCGGCTGGACTTACTTTTTTCTGTTTAAATTTCCCTTTTTCTGGCTTTTTATTTCGATTTTGAGAAAATAATGAAGTCAAATCTCTTTAGAACAAAACGTGACATAAAACTCACGATCTACCTTTTTTTTACAAGCCCGCCCAGAGAAAACAAGCCATTAGAATTCGTCATTTTAATTCATTTTTCAACATTTTCTGTCATCTTCTTCAATCGATCTTGAGTCAAATCTCTTAAAAACAAAAAGTCACTCACTTTCTGCCGTTCAAAAAAAAAAATTTTTTTTGATTTCGCGGTTGATTTGTCGGTCTCTGGCGAGCTGCTTCCTTCACTCTGAAACCTAAACCGATTCTTACCCCCGTCTCGTATGCGTCTCGCTGATCAGAGCGACCCGCAGCCAGATTCCCGAAAGCAGGAAACGACCCGCAGGAAACGACCCGCGTCAAACACCGTCGGATCGTTCGTCTCGGGGACGTCCCAGAAAGTTGAAACCCGGCTCCGGTTAAACGTCCCAACGCCATAAAACACTCGCGTGGTTTGTTTATGTTTTTCTTCCGAGGGCACATGTTGTTGTTGCTTCACAGCCTCACTTCCTGTTATGAACCTTTTTCCAGCTCCACAGGACGTCGTCATTTCCCTGAAGTATGAAACGTCCCTCGCCGGTGAACTGATCCCGACGGGCAGAAAGAATGAACGCCGCTAGTTTAAACCACAATCTTCGAGCGGCATGTTTGGGTTTTCCGGAGCTTCGTGGTCGTGTCACTCGTCCCCAATTTATTGTGGAGGGTTTGTTGTGAAAGAGAATCATCTTTTGTAGAGGAGGGATGTCGAGTTACTACGTCTTGACTGTTACAGATTACACATAAACCCGTTTTTGGCTCCTCCTGTTGTATAGAAGTCTGTGCTTCATGTGTTAAGCTGCATTCTCTCTAATTACCACCAGGGGGCGACTCCTCTGGTTGTATAGAAGTATATGCTTCATGTGTTGAAGCTGCATTCTCTCTCCTGACCACCAGGGGGCGACTCCTCTGGTTGTATAGAAGTCTATGCTTCATGTGTTAAAGCTGCATTCTTTCTCCTGACCACCAGGGGGCGACTCCTCTGTCCGCAATCTGTAGTTTAAAGTCTTCTATACAGCATGATGTCATCATTTATACTTTATGGTCATTTAGAGTCACACAGACCATGAAGCAGGGGGCGCTTTAGGGGCGGGGCTACAGGTGATTGACAGGTCGACTCCAGAGACGTGTGCGCCGTCTCAGTCGCTCCTCCTCAGTCTAGATGTGATCACTTCCTGTTTACTGGTTGCAAACAAAAATGGTGTTGCCTGAAATGCTTCGTTTGACCCGTGTTGTGTTCCTTAACCCCCCCCCCCCCCTCAGACATGTATATAACTATTGTACCAGCGTGCACCAGTCCAGCCAGGGCCGCGGCTCGGTGCCGCCGGCCAAGCCCTCCAAAAAGTCCACCACGCCGGGCGGCGCTCAGTTCGTGGGCCTGGAGCTCTACAAGCGGCTCAAAGAGTTCCTGAAGAACTACCTGACCAGCCTGCTCAAGGTGAGTCCTCGTCGGGTTTCGCCTCGCCGGCCGTCTCGCTTCACGCCGTCTCCTTCCCCCCCGCCCAGGACGGCGAGGACCTGATGGACGAGGGCGTGCTGAAGTTCTACACGCAGCAGTGGGAGGACTACCGCTTCTCCAGCAAGGTCCTCAACGGGATCTGCGCCTACCTCAACCGCCACTGGGTCCGGCGGGAGTGCGACGAGGGACGCAAGGGCATCTACGAGATCTACTCGGTGCGTGGGCTAGGATTCACGCTAACGGAATAAAACGCGGGGGAAACGTACCGTTCGTTTATCCCGGGAGACGGAATTTCAAAATAAGAGTCTTCTGTGGATTTTGCGTTTTCTCCCGAATTTTTCGATGCAAATTCAAAAGGTTTAAAAATGTGTTATTATTTACGTGTTTAGGGAATAATACGAAGACTTCACGCCGCTTTAGAAGCGGGAGGATATTTATCTTTATATTAAACTATTTAATACACGACTTGTTTCTTTAGACTTCTACAAAGTCAGTAAAGTAGTCTGATCACGATCCCTCCGCTGCCTCGTGGAGGTTAGTTTAACTTCAGAGGAGTCGGATTTTTAAAACAAAATTCTTCGTAAAGTAACGAATTTACTTTGATTTATCGGTTTATTTAGTTAATAATAAATAAGCAAACTTGTCACGAGGACCGACAATGAAAGAACTCGATGTATTTAAATTGATTAAAATAATTTTATATATATATAATAATTTTAATTTATTTATATATTTAAAATATATGTATTTAAATTGATTTATATTTAATTGATATATATTTAACTTTTTTTCTAAATAAATGTATTTAAATTGATGTTGATATTTTATATTAAACTATTTAATACACAACTTGTTTCTTTAGAATTCTACAAAGGCATTAATGTAGTCTGATTACAGTCTCGTTGACCTCTCGTTGACCTTCTCGTTCTCTCCGTTTCCTCCCCAGCTGGCACTAGTGACCTGGAGGGAGTGTTTATTCCGACCCCTCAACAAGCAGGTGTGTTAAGCTCCTCCCCCTCCCAACATATTATGTGCTTTTTCTTCTTTCTTTTCTTTTGCTGAAATGAAATCTCTCCATCTGCTTGAATCTGTCCTCGTCACCATGAAACAAATCTCGTTGCCCAGGTAACGAACGCGGTGCTGAAGCTGATCGAGCGGGAGAGGAACGGGGAGACCATCAACACCCGGCTGATCAGCGGCGTGGTCCAGTCTTATGGTGGGTCACAGCTTCAGGGTCACGTCGGCTTCTCCCGTCTGTCTCACCCCAACCTGTCTCACCCCTACCTGTCTTCTCACCCCTACCTGTCTTCTCACCCCTACCTGTCTTCTCACCCCTACCTGTCTTCTCACCCCTACCTGTCTTCTCACCCCTACCTGTCTTCTCACCCCTACCTGTCTTCTCACCCCTACCTGTCTTCTCACCCCTACCTGTCTTCCCACCCCTAACTGTCTTCTCACCCCTACCGGTCTCACCCCTACCTGTCTTCTCACCCCTACCTGTCTCACCCCTAACTGTCTTCTCACCTCTACCTGTCTCCCCCCTCCAGTGGAGCTGGGTCTGAACGAGGAGGACGCCTACGCCAAGGGCCCGACGCTGTCCGTGTACAAAGAGTACTTTGAGTGCCAGTTCCTCACCGACACCGAGCGGTTCTACACGCGCGAGAGCACCGAGTTCCTGCAGCAGAACCCGGTCACCGAGTACATGAAGAAGGTAACGGGGGGAGAGGGAGGTGTAGACGGGGAGGAGAGGGAGGTGTAGACGGGGAGGAGGTGGGGAGGGAGGTGTAGACGGGGAGGGAGGTGTAGACGGGGAGGGAGGTGTAGATGGGGAGGAGGTGGGGAGGGAGGTGTAGATGGGGAGGAGGTGGGGAGGGAGGTGTAGACGGGGAGGAGGTGGGGAGGGAGGTGTAGACGGGGAGGGAGATGTAGAAGGGGAGGGGAGGGAGGTGTAGACGGGGAGGAGGTGGGGAGGGAGATGTAGACGGGGAGGGAGGGAGGTGTGAGGAGGGAGAAGGTGGGGAGGGAGATGTAGACGGGGAGGGAGATGTAGAGGGAGGGAGAGGAGGTGTAGGAGGGAGGGAGGTGTAGACGGGAGGAGGTGTAGATGGGGAGGAGGTGGGGAGGGAGATGTAGACGGGGAGGGAGGTGTAGACGGGGAGGGAGGTGTAGAAGGGGAGGGGAGGGAGGTGTAGACGGGGAGGGAGATGTAGAAGGGGAGGGGAGGGAGATGTAGAAGGGGAGGGGAGGGAGGTGTAGACGGGGAGGAGGTGGGGAGGGAGGTGTAGATGGGGAGGAGCTCGTAACCAATGAGTGTTTCTGGCCAGGCGGAGGCTCGTCTGCTGGAGGAGCAGCGGCGTGTGCAGGTCTACCTCCACGAGTCCACCCAGGACGAGCTGGCCAGGAAGTGCGAGCAGGTGCTCATTGAGAAACACCTGGAGATCTTCCACACGGAGTTCCAGAACCTGCTGGACGCCGACAAGAACGAAGGTGAACCCGGAGGCTTCGTTTTGGAAACGAGCGTCCTTTAAACGATTGCCCCAAAACGACACCGTTCATCCTGTTGAACCTGCAACATCGGCAGGTTTTCTTCTTTCCCACGGTCCTTAAACGCGTCGTGTGCCTGGCGGACGCTTCCTCCGAGAATGAAAAGCTTATTTACGTTCACGATGTTGCGTAATAAGAACATGTCGCTGATCCCTCTCCTCAGATCTGGGCCGGATGTACAACCTGGTCTCGCGGATCACGGACGGTTTGGGCGAGCTGAAGAAACTTCTAGAGACTCACATCCACAACCAGGGCCTGGCCGCCATCGAGAAGTGCGGCGAGGCGGCGCTCAACGTACGGCTCGCCGCTTTAACTCTAGTTGCTGAACAACCTTCGTTTTATAGTCTTACTTATTTAAACAATTATTTATTTAGATTGATAAATATGTTTAAAAATATGTGTATTTAAATTGCTATATATATATATATATATTTACATATGTATTTAAATGAATATATATCAACAAATATATGTATTTAAATTTATATATATATATGTATTTAAATTTATATAACTTAAAAAATATATGTATTTATATATATATATATATATACAAAATATGCACATTTAAATATACAATTATATGTATGTATATATATATAACATTAAAATAAATATATTTATTTATAAATGTGTATATATATGAATTGAAATACATTTATTTATTTAAATTGATATACGTTTAAAAAATATACACATTTAAATAAAAATATCTATATACATTTAAATACATAAATATATCAATTTAAATGCATAAATATATACATACATTTAAATACATAAATGTATATATTTATATATAAATAAATATATTCACTTATCTATAAATACATGTATTTATCTTGATTTATATAAATAAATGTATTTATTTTTATTTATATAAATAAATAGAAACGAGTTGTCTGACAAAGGCTTGAGACGCATGTCATTGATAAAATATTAAAATAAATGTTCTTCATTCCAGGACCCCAAAGTGTACGTGCAGACAACCCTGGACGTCCACAAGAAGTACAACGCCCTGGTCATGTCCGCCTTCAACAACGACGCCGGCTTCGTGGCCGCACTCGACAAGGTCGGCCATCCCCCAGAATCCCCCAGAATCCCCCCCGCTGAAGTCTAACTATCTGAGGTCTTATTAACTGTTTCCCGCCGTCTCTCCAGGCTTGCGGCCGCTTCATCAACAACAACGCCGTGACCCGCATGGCTCAGTCGTCCAGCAAGTCCCCGGAGCTGCTGGCCCGGTACTGCGACTCCTTACTGAAGAAGAGGTGCGTTGTCCCACTACGCCTGAACGTGTCTCAGCTTCTGGAAGCTTCTGAGCTTTAATCTGTTTCCTCTGCAGCTCTAAAAACCCAGAGGAGGCGGAGCTAGAGGACACACTCAACCAAGTGGTGAGACATGCGCGTCTCTGTGTGTGTGTGCGGGTGTGGGTGTGTACATGTGTGTGTTTGTCTGTGTGTCTCCGTGTGAGTGTGTCTCTGTCTATGTGTGTGTGTTTGTGTCTCTCTTTGTGTGTGTGTGTGTGTGTGTGTGCGCGTCTCTCTATGTGTGTTTCTTTGTGTATGTATGCATGTGTGTGTGTGTGTGTGTGTGCGTATGTGTGTGTGTATGGTCTAAAGCAGTGGTCACCAACCTTTTTGAGCCCAAGATCCCTGACCTCCGCCTTCATGACCGGCAAGATCTCCCTATTGAGGCGTTGAGAGAAAACGACAGTCCAGACTGGACTTATGACTTTTTATTTGGCCTAATTGTCATTTTGGTCCAGCGTTCAAATTGATGTGACCAGGAACACAGAATTTAAGTGGAATATAACAAGTAAGATATTTGTTCACCGCACACAATATGAACAAGAAAAAACACATTTGTAATGAGCAGCTGGTTGAACTACCAATATAAATGTTGTATTTATTGTTGTTGCCTCTGTACCTGTACTCTAGCAATGGCAATAAATTGAATCCAATCCAATTACAACACAACACTGACAACATGATCAGTCAGTGCAACTCATGTAAGTTTAGCTCTCATCACAATGCCATCAAGTCATGTGACTCCAGTCAGTGTGATGGATGTGACTGAACTCTGTCTGTGAGCTTGCAGTTAGTTCATAATCACAGACACAGTCTGAGGCAGTCTGTCAGCTGTCTGTCAGTCATCCAGCTCCTGGTCTTTGATTTGGTGATTTTCTCAACTCCACTGATGAGTTTTTCGGGGCAAATTTGGTATTTATGAAAGTTTTCTCATCTGGGATTGGTTCTGAACTCAGACCGTTGGTGATTACATTCACATCAACTCAACAGACATCCTCAGATTTAAATAATTATCATAATAATAAATATGAGAATCACCATTTGTGACTCCTGCATCTGTCCCTTTTCAAATAATAGAATAAATGCAATTGCAATCACTTTCAAGTAAACCAGATTGCTCTATCGGACAAGAAAAAAAAGCTCAATGTTGAGCTTTTGTTTTGAAGGACAACAGCAGAAAAGCCGAAATCACGGAGGTAAGACCTGGCAAGTCGCCAAGAATCTCGGCTGTCACGCAGGCGTAACCTGTTAATGCCGTAACGTAAACATTTACACTACGGTACAGGCATTTCAACATTTATTTATTGATGACTCAGTTTCATGTTGGTGTACTTTGAGCTTGTGCAATATGTGAAGTTATCAAGGTCTTTCTGCATTTCCCCCTGCGCCTCACCTGTAGTGGTACGTTCCCCTCTCTCGGGGAGCACAGCTGACAACACGGCTGTGTAAGCGAACCCGTTTTCAGGCGTTCATGAATCAGGCGGAGATCTTTTCTGACCTCAATCTTCCAGTCAGAAAGAAAACATTTCAGAAGACACTTTAGAAAATGTTCGAAAACGAGGAACAATGTGTTTCTGAACTTATTTTCATTTTATTTTGGAGATCGACAGGGAACGTCTCCGAGATCGACCGGTCGATCGCGATCGACGGGTTGGCGACCACTGGTCTAAAGGCCTCTCGGGGCCTCTGCAGTACTTCCTCCTTCATTCTTTGGCCCCGCCCCTTTCCCCAGATGGTTGTGTTCAAGTACATCGAGGACAAAGACGTCTTCCAGAAGTTCTACGCCAAGATGCTCGCCAAGCGCCTCGTCCACCAGAACAGCGCCAGCGACGACGCCGAGGCCAGCATGATCTCCAAGCTGAAGGTGGCGCCGCGCGCCCGAGCCCCTCCCACCGAATCCGTCTGATTGTGTTGACATTGTTATTGTTGACGGTTGTTTGTTGTTGTTGTCGTCGTGCAGCAAGCGTGCGGCTTCGAGTACACGTCCAAACTGCAGCGGATGTTCCAGGACATCGGAGTCAGTAAAGACCTCAACGAGCAGTTCAAGAAGCACCTGACCAACTCTGAGCCTATGGACTGTGAGTACACACACACACACACACACGCGCTCCTTTGTACTCATGAATACATGCTCAGTTCACTCACTCGGAGCTAAAAATCACAGTTTTTCCAAATCAACATGAAGCCGAGTTTATTGTAAGATGTTTACAAATAAAATTAAACTATTTAAAATAAAATTAGAATTTCTGGCACCACTAGTTTATAAAGGATTATAGTTGTACACGCTCGTATTTGTGAAGCTTCGTCTGGTGCAGGATTATTATCTAATATAAAATGTCTTTTTTTAGATTTAGATATGAAAAAAATCTGCATATATTGCATTTATCCGAACGATGCGACAGTTCACCGGCCGGCCACTAGATGGCGCCCCGAGGTGGAGAACATCTGCAGAAGAGTCTCTCGCTGCTCTTTTTTAACATTTTATTTAACATGTTGTCGCAGTCTTGCTGTGTGTTCCATGTCCGCTCCAGTCTCATGAGTCTCTAATAAATAAACAATAACCACGCCGTGGCGCCGGTCCGCTCGCACGCCTCTAACGTGGCGTTTCTCTCCCCTCATGCAGCTCCTCTGGGCGGCGTCCAGATAAGTGAGTGAGGCTCGTCAGAAGACGGGCGAGTTTTCTGGGACTGAATTCAGTTCTCAGAATGTTTGTTTGTTGTTTTCTCTCCTGCCGCCCCTTTTCTTTATTTTGTCATTTAAAAACAAACATTCCAGGAATTTAAGCGTGAGGCACGATGCGCTGACCCCCAGACGGCGTCCCGTGCGTTCTCTCTCTCTCTGTCTTGCAGTGGACTTCAGTATCCAGGTGCTCAGCTCCGGGTCCTGGCCGTTCCAGCAGTCCTGCACCTTCGCGCTGCCTTCCGAGGTACTTTTTAAATAAATAAGCGTAGTACCGCTCTCGGCCACCAGGCGCGCTCTTACGCTCCCCTCTGTGCAGCTGGAGCGGAGCTACCAGCGCTTCACGGCGTTCTACGCCAGCCGGCACAGCGGCAGGAAGCTGACGTGGCTCTACCACCTGTCCAAAGGAGAGCTGGTCACCAACTGCTTCAAGAACAGGTGTGTGTGTGTCCACCCAGAAACCGCTTTTTATAAACAGCGGCGGAAATACACGAGGGAATAACTGATGTCACGAGATTAGATTCCTACAATTACAATTTATTTCTTTGTTTTTATATCATTAAAAACTATATTTATTGTGTGAAGTACAGATGGGACACACACCAGAACAACAACAAAACACTATTAAATCATCATAATTATGAGAGGACATTATGAGTTGTTTAAAACTTTTAATAACAATAAATAACCAGAAAGAAATAAGAATAAAATGTAATACGATTGTCTTGATTTAAGTTTTCTGTTCAAAATAATGTAAGAAAACACTTTAAATCTGTAGACTACAGCCTAAAAGTCTTATTATTACCTAAAAGTCTAATTTATTATTTACATTTTTATGACAATTGATCATAAATTGTAAGCCTAAATAAGTATGTATATATATATAAAAAGTGCCCCAATTTATGTATTAATGCTCCTGAGTTCAGTCAGTGGGGAACGATGCCCCTAAATAATGTGTGAATGTCGTCCCCTGAGCCCCTTTAATGACGCTTGTGTTGTTGTTGTTGTTGTTTCCAGGTACACGCTGCAGGCCTCCACCTTCCAGATGGCCATCCTGCTGCAGTACAACACGGAGGACAGCTACACCGTCCAGCAGCTGACGGACAGCACGCAGATCAAAACCGTGAGCAGCAATACCGCCTTAAGTAGTGACGAGGAGTAATGTACTACCTTAAGTAGTGACGAGTATTAATGTACGACCTTAAGTTATTTAATGAGTATTAATGTACTACCTTAAGTATTAATGTACTACCTTAAGTTATTTAATGAGTATTAATGTACTACCTTAAGTAGTGACGAGTAGTAATGTACTACCTTAAGTTATTTAATGAGTATTAATGTACTACCTTAAGTAGTGATTAGAAGTAATGTACTACCTTAAGTTATTTAATGAGTAATGTACTACCTTAAGTATTAATGTACTACCTTCAATGTACTACCTTAAGTTGTTTAATGAGTATTAATGTACTACCTTCAATGTACTACCTTAAGTTGTTTAATGAGTATTAATGTACTACCTTAAGTATTAATGTACTACCTTAAGCAGTAATGAGTATCAATGTACTACCTTAAGTTGTTTAATGAGTATTAATGTACTACCTTCAATGTACTACCTTAAGTTGTTTAATGAGTATTAATGTACTACCTTAAGTATTAATGTACTACCTTAAGCAGTAATGAGTATCAATGTACTACCTTAAGTTGTTTAATGAGTATTAATGTACTACCTTAAGTATTAATGTTTCTTTTTTCAGGACATTTTGGTTCAAGTTCTGCAGATTTTGTTAAAATCGAAGCTTCTGGTGAGAAAAAGTTTTTGGTCCTTTTTGTTTGTTTTGTGTTTTATGTCCTGAATGTTGGTTTCCTCGGTAACGGACGTTCAATTTTCCTTCAGCAGTTAAAAACATTTAAACTGAATGTTTGTGCCTTTTTAAATGAAAACTGGGCTTCACCTAATAGTTTGTAATAGTTTCTGTTCAGATCTCTCCTCTCTCTCATCTCTCTCTTTCTCTCTCTCTCTTCAGGTGATGGAGGACGAGAACGCCAATGTGGACGAAGTGGATTTCAAACCCGACACCGTCATCAAACTCTTCCTCGGATACAAGAAGTGAGAACTCGTCTTCAGTTTCACAGGAGTGAAACTTTCATGTTTTACTCCTCTCATGCTCCTCCTCTCCTCCTCCTCCTCAGTAAGAAGCTGAGGGTGAACATCAACGTGCCGATGAAGACTGAGCAGAAGCAGGAGCAGGAGACGACTCACAAGAACATCGAGGAGGACCGCAAGCTCCTCATCCAGGTCGGTCCCCTCCTTATTTAAATATACCAGACGTGCTCCTCTTAGAGCTGCTGTGGAGACGCCATGTGATCATATTACAAGTTAAATATATTAAACTTCTTTGCTGATAACAATGAGGAACTTTTATCAATTACTATATTTATATATATTATTATTATAAAATACTATACATTAAAAAATACTGTATTAATATTCTACAAATATTCACTCATTAGAAAACCCATAACTTATATAAAGTACTATATTATTAGAAAACACTATTATAAAATAATGTATTAATATTCTACAAATATTCACTTACTAAAAAAACAAGTTAAATAAAATACTATATTATTATAAAATAATGTATTAATATTCTACAAATATTCACTCATTAGAAAAACCATAAAACCTCAATAAAATACTATTATTATAAAATACTGTATTAATATTCTACAAATATTCACTCATTAGAAAACCCATAACTTATATAAAGTACTATATTATTAGAAAATAATGTATTAATATTCGACAAATATTCAATCATTAAATAAACTCAAACTTATATAAAATACTATGAGAAAATAATTAATATTCTACAAATATTCACTCATTAAAAGAAATCCATAAAATGCTTTTTTAAAAACTTATATAAAATACAATATTAATCTTAAAATACTCTGTATTAATATCTTAAAATATGATATATTATTTTGATAAAGACAATTTATTTTTATTTTACTCGGATGAAAACTTAAAATGTCCCCACAAAGGTCAAAGCTTCAGCCTTTACCCTCGTTAAGAGTACAGATATCTTAATTTAATTAGTGATGATGATGATGAAGATGATGTGCTTGCAGGCTGCCATCGTGAGGATCATGAAGATGAGGAAGGTCCTGAAGCACCAGCAGCTTCTGGCTGAAGTGCTGAACCAGCTGTCTTCCAGGTTCAAGCCCAGAGTCCCCGTCATCAAGGTAAGGCACGCCTCGGTGCGTTCAGGCGCTGCTCGTGAAAATGAGCACCGGGCGGGCAATTCTGTAAAACTACGTTTTTTGGTGGTCGTTTTTTTTATTTTTTTAAAGATGTTTAAAAACGGACAATAGAGATTAATTATGACAATATTTATTTAAAAAATTAATAAGGGAACTATCAAAAGTCTGGTGGCGTTCTTGTTTGTTTGTCAACAAAAACACTGAATGTCTCCCTAGTAAGTGACCTTAAAGCTGTGCTCTGTCTCCCCCTGGTGGACAGAAATGCATCGACATCCTGATAGAGAAGGAGTACCTGGAGCGAGTGGACGGTGAGAAGGACACGTACAGCTACCTGGCCTGAACGTCCTCCTCCTCCCTCCCTTCCCTTGCCTCCTTCCCTCCTCCCCGCCCGCCCTCCGTTTTATTTGTTATATTCATTTTTTTTTTCTTTTTAATTTTATGTCTGAGTAATAAAGTGAGGATCCCTCTGAGCAGCGGACATGTTTGTGAGTGTGTCGCTGATCATGTGACCGCCCTGAGAAGTAAGGGAGGGGGGGGGGGACCCCGTCACACACTCACCATAGGACACACACGCACACTTCCTTGTTGTCATTGTAAATAACAACCAGACTACGAGGGGAAAACAAAACAACAAGCTGCTCCTTCCTTTACATAAACGTGATGAATTAGCCTTCAGCCAATCAGGAGAGCCGCATCCAAAGCTGTCTGCATGCTACCTGCACCGGTCACCACGGCAACACGGGGAAGATTTAAAATAAATATAAAGAGTGTCGCCGGGCGGACAACGACATCGTGATTTAAACGTCTGCGGCGGAGGAGGAGGAAGGTGGTGAGTTGATGGCCGCCATGATGCTTCTTTACCTGCTGCAGGTGTCTCGGTTTGTTTTGTTGTCTGTTGGGTTCGAGGAGTTTAACGACCGAGGCGGACATTTGTATAGTGTGGTTCATTTTCTAAATGTGATAAATAAAAAACAAGGAAAGATTTTCTCTAAACGCTTTCTTCTCCCGAGACTGTTCACGCCGCGTCGCCCGACCACGACTCATTCAGGTTGCCAGATAACCCCCAAAAGTCAAACGTTATTGGAGTTATGCAAATATTGTTTTGTAACTCTAGATTTAAATTTGGTCCACTAAATTATTTACATTAAATAAAATTGTGAACAAATTCAAAAAATAAATTATTCGAATTAAATGTCAATATTTATATTAAGTAAAACATTTTATATTAATAAATTATTTACAATAAATTAAATACGAATTCATTATTTACATTAAATTAAATAATTCTGAATAAATATTAAATATGAATACATTATTTACAATCAATTGTGAACGAATTATTTAAATAAAAAATGAATACATTAAATAGATATTTGAATACATTAAATATGAATAAATTATTTACGATCAATAAGTGAACAAATTCAATGAATACATTAAATTAATAATTAAAATTAAACATACATTATATTAAATAAATTAAATGTGTATAAATTATTTACATTAATTAAAATTTAAGAAGCTGAGTAGTTTAAATATTTAAAATCAGTTTGTTTTGAGATTTTTAGGATTAAAACTTTAAATAAGTTACTAGTCGTGGCTCAATGAAGAATAAAGATCTGGAAAATAGTGTAATGTTTTTTTAAATTTTTAAGACACTTACAATCTGACCATATTTTTTTTAATGGTACATATGATAAACTTACTGTAAGGTGAAATATTTTACACAAAAAATAAACAAGCGTCCATTCATAATATTTTAATGTGCGTCACTGAACAACAATCTGTAAACATTACAAAAATCAGCACCTCAGAAACAAAGTGTTCGAAACAACCTGCAGGTCAAATAAACGTCTTTCACATTTAAACTTGTTTTTTTCCTCACTTTTAATTGAAGTTCAAACACTTTCAGTCTGATTGTTTAGTCCCGCCCCTAAATCAGTGTGTGGGTAGGGGGCGTGGTCTAAATGCATCACTGAGAACAGAGGAAGCCTCGTTTGAAGCGGCAGTAAAAAGGTTTGTGATATTTCACCAGAACGTCTTCATGCACACAGCCTTCACTCAAAGAGGCTCGTGATGTGTTCAGGAACCCCCCCCCCCCTCGAGAGAGAGAAGCACCAGGATTCAGAGCCTTTAATTACAGAAGGTTCAGGTCTGAGCACCTGAGTTCAGAGAGAGGATCATGCAGAAGGTTTTAAAAGAGAGAGAAAGGGATGAGTGTGGTTATAAGACAAAAGAAGGCACGCTCACTGAGGAACGTGTGAAGTGCTGGTTTCGTGTTTTTACATTAGCACCTGAAGGCATCGAAGCAGCACCCGTTTTAAAAGCCGGTAACGACGTAAACACCGTGACGTGTCTGCTGGTGTTGAGAGAGAAAAGGACTCCACACGTCGTTGTGCCTACATTTTCCCCCCAGTGGGCCCTGAAGGCATTGCGAGTTTCTGATTTTATAAAATCGATTAATGTAGAAACAAACAAAACAAAAATTATGAGCGTGAACTGAACTTTGAACAAAACATTTAAAGATGTTCTAATATTTATTTAGTTCATGACTGTTTTAAAAGCTTTTGATTACATAATTTTATAAGATGTTTTAGATATTAAGATATCTAAAGTTGATTTTATTTTCAATTAAGGAAAGCAGGAGAACAAATATCCGTCTTTCCTTTAAGAGACTGAAATGTCCTTTAAGTGGAAATAAATTACTTATAAAACTGAGAAATCATGGATTCATTTTTAAATCACTTATTTTAACACATTTCTTAAATGTTCTGACTTTTTGGGTCAATCAATAAACCGATTAACAGATTAATGGTTTAAAAACCCAAAGTTTGGTTTCAGTTATTTCTTGCCGTATGTTTTAGTAACATCTGCTGCAACTAAATTGTTCCTTATTAATTAATCTGCAGATTTTTCCTCCATTAATATCTAAATATTTTAGTCCAAAACACAAGAATGTTTAGTTCAAGTACCACCGGGAAGAAAACGAACCCCTGAGCACGACGTGATGATCTTGTGATCAGCATTGCGGTGAAGACGCTACCGGCTGGTTTCAGCTCACGCGGTATAAAAAAAACACGACGGGAGGATTTTGGTCCGTGAAGCTTGAAGAGGAAGTTTGAACGTCCAGAAGAAAAGAAAGAAACACGAAGAAAGAAAAAGAAATGAAAGTTTTTCTTTTTTCAAAACAAGCATCAAGAAGAAAAGAAAAAACGGCATCAAATATTCCCAGTTTTCCTGAAGCTCTCGCATTATGACAAGTCAACTGTCTTTCCTGAAGTGAAGGAGTGTTTGTGTGTGTGTGTGTGTGTAAGGCCTTGGTTGTCGATCCACAGGGAGGAGGAGTCGAGTCAGGCGATCTCCAGCTCCCGTTCGATTCCCACGTACTTCAGAGCGTCCGCTTGGCTGTACCTGTCACACACACACACACACACACACACACACACACACACACACACACACACACACACACACACACACACACACACACACACACACACACACACACACACACACCTTCTAGGGTATTAAGAAATATATACATGTACAAAAATATATATATAAAATTATCTCTACATATAAAAAATATATACAAATAATCTATATATAAATAATTAAAAATATATACATAGATGTAAATATATATAAAATAATCTATATATAAATAATATAGAAATATATATAAACAATTAAATATATATACCTAGATATAGATCTATAAACATAAATACATGTATATATATACACAGAAATGTATATATACAAAATTCTCTATATATAAATAAATATATACAAATATATATATAATTAAATATATATAAATAGATATAGATCTATAAACATAAATATAAAGACATTTCTTTTTATATATCTTTTAAATTTAACGTTTCGGACAAAAGAAAAAATGTTTGACAGTTAATTGTGAAAAAATATTCACCAAATTAATCTAAAAATAACCAGATTCCTTCTTTTGCAACGTATGAAACGTTCGTTCCTCGTTGAGAGAAACACTCGATAAAGATTTATGAACTCTGTAACCTCAGACTGTAGAGATCGACTTTAACCTCTAAACCTTTAACCTCTAAACCTTTAAACCTTTAACCTCTAACCTGTAGTCGAAGAACAGCTCCTCCCCCGTCTGGATCGCCCTCTTGGCGAAGATTCCTATCCGGTGATCCCCGTTCACCATCATCACTGAGAGAGACATTCACGTTAATACGGCCTCCTCGAGGCCTCCCTGTGTCCTCCTCGTTTCCTCCTCATGTCCTCCCCGTGTCCTCCTCGTTTCCTCCCTGTGTCCTCCTCACCTTTGGCATAGCAGTTGGGGTTCACCGAGTGGTTAGCGAAGCGGATCTTGTTTCCTTTCCTCGTGGCGTCGACCACGAAGTCTGCAGAGGAAGAAGAGGAAAGGTAAAGTCACGGGGCTGTGGAGGAGTGTGTGTGTGTGAAGGTGTGTGTGAGTGAAGGTGCATGTGTGAGTGAAGGTGTGTGTGTGAAGGTGCATGTGTGAGTGAAGGTGTGTGTGTGTGAAGGTGCATGTGTGAGTGAAGGTGTGTGTGAGTGAAGGTGCATGTGTGAGTGAAGGTGTGTGTGAGTGAAGGTGCATGTGTGAGTGAAGGTGTGTGTGAGTGAAGGTGCATGTGAGTGAAGGTGTGTGTGAGTGAAGGTGTGTGTGTGTGTGTGTGTGTGAAGGTGTGTGTGAGTGAAGGTGTGTGTGAGTGAAGGTGCATGTGTGAGTGAAGGTGTGTGTGAGTGAAGGTGCATGTGTGAGTGAAGGTGTGTGTGAGTGAAGGTGTGTGTGAGTGAAGGTGCATGTGTGAGTGAAGGTGCATGTGTGAGTGAAGGTGTGTGTGAGTGAAGGTGCATGTGTGAGTGAAGGTGTGTGTGTGTGAAGGTGTGTGTGTGAGTGAAGGTGTGTGTGTGTGAAGGTGCATGTGTGAGTGAAGGTGCATGTGTGAGTGAAGGTGTGTGTGAGTGAAGGTGCATGTGTGAGTGAAGGTGTGTGTGAGTGAAGGTGCATGTGTGAGTGAAGGTGTGTGTGTGAGTGAAGGTGTGTGTGAGTGAAGGTGTGTGTGAGTGAAGGTGTGTGTGAGTGAAGGTGCATGTGTGAGTGAAGGTGTGTGTGAGTGAAGGTGTGTGTGAGTGAAGGTGCATGTGTGAGTGAAGGTGTGTGTGAGTGAAGGTGTGTGTGTGTGAGTGAAGGTGTGTGTGAGTGAAGGTGTGTGTGTGTGAAGGTGCATGTGTGAGTGAAGGTGTGTGAGTGAAGGTGTGTGTGAGTGAAGGTGTGTGTGTGTGTGAAGGTGTGTGTGTGTGAAGGTGTGTGTGCGTGAAGGTGTGTGTGCGTGAAGGTGTGTGTGCGTGAAGGTGTGTGAGTGAAGGTGTGTGTGTGAGTGAAGGTGTGTGTGAGTGAAGGTGTGTGTGAGTGAAGGTGCATGTGTGAGTGAAGGTGTGTGTGTGAAGGTGTGTGTGAGTGAAGGTGTGTGTGAGTGAAGGTGTGTGAGTGAAGGTGTGTGTGTGTGAAGGTGTGTGTGAGTGAAGGTGTGTGTGTGTGTGTGTGAAGGTGTGTGTGAGTGAAGGTGTGTGTGTGAGTGAAGGTGTGTGTGTGAAGGTGTGTGTGAGTGAAGGTGTGTGTGAGTGAAGGTGTGTGTGTGTGTGAAGGTGTGTGTGAGTGAAGGTGTGTGTGAGTGAAGGTGTGTGTGTGTGAAGGTGTGTGTGAGTGAAGGTGTGTGTGTGTGAAGGTGCATGTGTGAGTGAAGGTGCATGTGTGAGTGAAGGTGTGTGTGTGTGTGAAGGTGTGTGTGTGTGAAGGTGCATGTGTGAGTGAAGGTGCATGTGTGAGTGAAGGTGTGTGTGTGTGAAGGTGTGTGTGAGTGAAGGTGTGTGTGAGTGAAGGTGCATGTGTGAGTGAAGGTGTGTGTGTGTGAAGGTGCATGTGTGAGTGAAGGTGTGTGTGTGTGTGTGAAGGTGTGTGTGAGTGAAGGTGTGTGTGTGTGAAGGTGTGTGAGTGAAGGTGCATGTGTGAGTGAAGGTGTGTGTGAGTGAAGGTGTGTGTGTGTGTGAAGGTGTGTGTGAAGGTGCATGTGATGTGTGAAGGTGCATGTTTGAGTGAAGGTGTGTGTGAGTGAAGGTGTGTGTGAGTGAAGGTGCATGTGTGAGTGAAGGTGTGTGAGTGAAGGTGTGTGTGAGTGAAGGTGTGTGTGAGTGAAGGTGTGTGTGTGTGAAGGTGCATGTGTGAGTGAAGGTGTGTGTGTGAGTGAAGGTGTGTGTGAGTGAAGGTGTGTGTGTGTGAAGGTGCATGTGTGAGTGAAGGTGTGTGTGTGAAGGTGCATGTGTGAGTGAAGGTGTGTGTGAGTGAAGGTGTGTGTGAGTGAAGGTGTGTGTGAGTGAAGGTGTGTGTGTGTGAAGGTGCGTGTGAGTGAAGGTGTGTGTGTGAGTGAAGGTGTGTGTGAGTGAAGGTGTGTGTGTGTGTGAAGGTGTGTGTGAGTGAAGGTGCATGTGTGAGTGAAGGTGTGTGTGTGAGTGAAGATGTGTGTGTGTGTGAGTGAAGGTGTGTGTGAGTGAAGGTGCATGTGTGAGTGAAGGTGTGTGTGTGAGTGAAGGTGTGTGTGAGTGAAGGTGTGTGTGTGTGTGAGTGAAGGTGTGTGTGAGTGAAGGTGTGTGTGTGTGTGTGAAGGTGTGTGTGTGTGTGTGAAGGTGTGTGTGTGAAGGTGCATGTGTGAGTGAAGGTGTGTGTGTGTGAGTGAAGGTGTGTGTATGAAGGTGTGTGTGTGTGTACAAAGGTGTAAGCGTGTGTGAAGGTGTGTGTGTGTATGTGCGTGCGTGTGTGTGTGTGTTTGAGTGTGAAGGTGTGTGTGTGTGCAGGTGTGTAAAGGTGTAAGCGTGTGTGTGTGTGTGTATGCGAGTGTGTGTGTACCATTGTTGAGGTTGAACAGGAAGCTGCACATGTATTTGTCGTACACTTTTCCTCGGCGGTCGGCTTCGTCCTGAGAGATGATCTGAAAATAAAAATAAAACAAGTTTCACTTTTATATTCAACGCTTTGATGTCTTCACTTGGACTTGGGGGGACACACACACACACACACACACACACACACACACACACACACACACACACACACACACACACACACACACACACACACACACACACACACACACACACACACACACACACACACACACACACACACACACACACACACACCTCGCCGCAGTACTCGGAGATGAACTCGTTCTTCTGGACCGCCTCCTTGATGAAGATCCCCCAGCCGGCAACGTCTGACGGGGCGAGCAGGAGGTGCTGAGGAGGAGTTAAAACAATAAGGGTTCAATTATATTATATTAAACGTTACGGGCTAATAAATACATTTCATTTTACATTCCCCATTTATTTAAAAAAAAATGGTAGTAGTAAATAATAAATGATTCCGTAGTTAAATAAATATAAATTATTATTATATAATAAATAACAATTTTTTATTTTTTATTACTGCATTTGTGGAATTTGTTGTTGTTGTAATACTTCAAAATAAAAGCGTCAAGTCAGAAGTTTCCAGCAGTAATGGATTATATATAATATCTTTAATGATTTATTCAACTTGTTTTAAGGTCAGATTAATGTTAACGTGAATCTGACCTTAAAACAAGTTAAAAAGGCCCAATCTGAAAACTAGTTGGACAAAAAAAGCAGAACGGCATGGGCCCGGCGGGTCAGAACCTTCTTGGCGCCCCTCTGGATGGAGCAGTTCTTGCAGGACACGTTCTTGCTGTCCCAGTTGTCCCCGGCGCCGCAGGTCAGGCAGAGGTCGGGGTCGCACTCCCTCACCGCCAGGTAGCACGGGCACTGCTTGGTGTTGCACTGGGCTTTGCACCGGCAGCCCGGGAACCGGTTCTGACCTGAGAGCGGGAGGGCGGGGCTTAGACGGGGAGCCGTGTGTGTGTCTCTGTGTGTCTCTCTGTGTGTGTGTGTCTTTGTGTGTGTCTCTCTCTCTCCGTGTGTGTGTGCGTGTCTCTCTCTGTGTGTGTGTCTCTCTGTGTGTGTGTGTGTCTCTCTCTCCGTGTGTGTGTGTTTGTCTGTGTGTGTCTCTCTCTGTTTGTGTGTCTCTCTCTCTCTGTGTGTCTCTTTGTGTGTGTTTGTGTCTCTCTGTGTGTGTGTGTGTGTATGCGTCTCTGTATGTGTGTCTCTCTCTCTCTGTGTCTCTTTGTGTGTGTTTGTGTGTCTCTCTGTGTCTCTTTGTGTGTGTGTGTCTCTCTCTCCGCGTGTGTGTGTGTGTGTCTCTCTCTGTGTGTCTCTTTGTGTGTGTTTGTGTCTCTTTGTGTGTGTGTGTGTGTGTCTTACACTCGGAGCTGCATTGGCAGAACTTTTCACAGAAGTTCTGCGCGGTGACGCACGGACACGAGGCGTCGCAGGGCTGCCGCGGGTGGTCACACGGCTGGTAGTTGTACACGTGATTGGACGAGCCGTCTGGGGAGAGAAAAAAGGAGGCGCAGCGAAAAAAAAAGCTGAAATCCAGCAAAATCTCCGCCTGCAGTTCCAGACATCACCACAATAGTTTTTCCTCTAGCTCTTTAAGAACAGATAACCCGCCTCTTTCATTGGTCAACCCGGTGACCTCTGACCTTTCTTCAGCTGGATCTTCCGGCAGTGCGTGGCCCACAGCCGGTGTTTCCTCTTCTTCTTCCTTGGCGGCGTGTCCTCGTCTTCGGCGGGCGCCCGGGCGATGATGCTCGACTCCTTGACCCGGAACTCGTAAACCTGCGGGGCCGAGACCACGTTCTCAACCGCACCGGGGAACTTAGAACTTCACGGAACCCGCCAGAGAGGTCAACGGTCGCGGCTCACCTGTCGGCAGGTCTTGGTGCCGATGAGCCGCGCGATGGCGCAGAAGTTGTCGTAGTACGTCGCGATGAGAACCCTAAAGAGTGAAGCCTCGGCCCCGCTCCACTCCACCGCTTCGGCCTCGACCCTCAGCTTCATCGGAGTCTGACAGCGAGAGTTCCCCTCTGCAGAGAACACAGAACCCAGAACATGAGAACATGAGAACAGAACCCGAGCGCTTTACAATAGAACCTAAGGAACTAAATTCAGCAGCAGAAGGAAAAAAGAAAGATGAAATCTCTCTCCTCCCTCTCACTCTCCCGCCCCCTCTCTCCCTCCCTCTCTCCCTCCCTCTCTCTATCCCTCTCCCTCTCTCTCTCTCCCCTCTCTCTCCCTCTCCCCCTCCCCCTCTCTTAGTGTTTCATACACGTATCCAGAGGGTGACGCGAGGACCCTCAGGAAGTCGGTGTCTCACCTGAGGAGCTGTTGTTGTCGTCCTTCTTGTTGTCGTCTCTCTCGTCCTCTTTGTTGTCGTCCTGCTGCTCTTCCTCTCCATCCTCCTCCTCCTCCTCCTCCTCCTCCTCCTTGCTGCCCTCGCGGTCGCTGTCCGTGTCTTTGGTCTCCGAGGAGACGGACGGCGTTCCCGACCGGCTGTTGGGGCGTCCTCGGTGGCGTCCCGCCGGGCGCTTGGTGGGCGTCTTGGCTCGCTCCGCTGCGTCGTCCGCGGCGGGGAACTCGCCGACCAATCCGTCCTGAGGCGTCACAGCGCGACGGTCACCACGGCGACGCGTTTAAACCATGAGCAGTACCTCCTCGGACCAGCGGGGGGCTCACCTGCACCAGGTACATGTAGCACTCGGCGCCGCACGGCTTGCTGTCCACCAGGTTCTCCAGGTTCTTGCGCTTGTACGTGTTCGGAGTCGCATGGAACGCTACAAGAACACGAAAACTACCCGTTACACCATAACTAACTTACTATAACTAACTCACCATAACTAACTTACTATATATATATAACTAACTTACCATAACTAACTTACTATATATATAACTAACTTACTATAACTAACTCACCATAACTAACTTACTATAACTATCTCACCATAACTAACTTACGATATATCTAACTTACCATAACTAACTTACTATATAAATAACTAACTTACCATAACTAACTTACGATATATATAACTAACTAACTATAACTAACTCACCATAACTAACTTAGTATATATATAACTAACTTACCATAACTAACTTACTATAACTAACTTACTATATATATAACTAACTTACTATAACTAACTCACCATAACTAACTTACGATATATATATCTAACTTACCATAACTAACTTACTAAAACTAACTTACTATATATATAACTAACTTACCATAACTAACTTACTATATATATAACTAACTATAACTAACTCACCATAACTAACTTACTATATATATATAACTAACTTACCATAACTAACTTACTATAACTAACTTACTATATATATAACTAACTTACTATAACTATCTCACCATAACTAACTTACGATATATATAACTAACTTACCATAACTAACTTACTATAACTAACTTACTATATATATAACTAACTTACTATAACTATCTCACCATAACTAACTTACGATATATATAACTAACTTACTATAACTAACTTACTATAACTAACTTACTATATATATAACTAACTTACTATAACTATCTCACCATAACTAACTTACTATATATATAACTAACTTACTATAACTATCTCACCATAACTAACTTATTATATATATATAACTAACTTACTATAACTATCTCACCATAACTAACTTACGATATATATAACTAACTTACCATAACTAACTTACTATAACTAACTTACTATATATATAACTAACTTACTATAACTATCTCACCATAACTAACTCACCATAACTTATTAAACATAACTGTGTGTGTCTCTGTGTGTGTGTGTGTCTCTGTCTGTGTGTGTGTCTCTGTCTGTGTGTGTGTCTCTGTGTGTGTGTGTCTGTGTGTGTGTCTCTGTGTGTGTGTGTGTGTCTCTGTGTGTGTGTGTGTGTGTCTCTGTCTGTGTGTGTCTCTGTGTGTGTGTGTGTCTCTGTGTGTGTGTGTCTCTGTCTGTGTGTGTGTGTGTCCCTCACGGTGCAGGAAGCAGTCGTATTTGAAGCAGCGTCTGCAGAACAGCGTGTGGAAGGAGTGCAGACTCTGCTCGCGCTGCACGGAGCGAGCGTTCGGCCCGTCGATGTTCGGCGTGCACTCGGGGGGCAGGATGCCGGGCAGCTGCTGCTCCGTCAGCTCCTTGTACCTGACACACACACACACACACACACACACAAGTTTCTACTGCTTCCGTGCCTCCAGCATGTCAAACGAGCTCAAAATCACAATTTTAATACTTGAGGACGAAGGCAAACAAAATTTAAAAAACTAAAACACTGAAAGCTTCTTATGAAGTCACATGACTCGTCACATGACTCATGAGGAAACATCTGCAGTCTCCTAACAAGCAGATATTTAATGTTTAATGTGTGACGTCTGTTTCATAAAGCTGTTTATGAGTCAGTAAAGGTTTCATTCTTTGGTACTAAAAATATAATATTTTTAATAAAATATAACAATTATTAAATATAAAAAATATAATATTTTTAATAAAATCTAAAAATTATTAAATATATAATATTTGTAATAATTTATTTTTAAAAATCAATATTAAAAATATATTTCTATATAAATAAAGGAACTACATCAACAACATATTTGGGGCCGATGGTGATGTGCATTTAAAAAGGAACAAAAGAAAATGTATTTAAAAATAGCAAAGAGTAAAGAAATGTTTAGACCTTTTCAAATTACAAGAAAACTAAATTAAAAAAAGATATATATATATATAAAACCACTCACTTCTCTTTGAGCTCCTCCGTGGAGCCCTTATCGGGGAACATGGAGGAGATCGCCTCAAAGATCTTGTCAGAGGGAAACTTCTTGGTGTCGTCAGCGCTGCTTTGGCCTGGAGACACACAAACACAAACACACACACAATCAGTGGGGGAATAATAATAAAAACACCTGTATTCCTGCAAAAATATTAATTTATGGGCGTGGCGATGCCCGGAGTTATAGTCGATTTCACGACTGGAATATAAATTCTACCAATGGCGTCACGTTATCCGTGACAGAGCGTAACCGCGTTATCTTCATTGCACCGCGCCATGTTTCTACGGTGGCCCATAAGGATAAAAATAAACAAATACTGGCTCTAGAGGAAACCTCTTCCCCCCGTGCATCTGGCCTCTGTAGTCGACTCACTCTCACTGGCAACGAGCGCCTCCTTGCGTGGCGGCGGCGGTGGTGGCGGCGGCTCCTCCGGATGCTCCTTGGCCTCGCACACTTCCATCTTCTCCACCTTGAAGTCCTGCTGCTCTTCCTCCTCTTCGTCCTCATCGTCCTCGTTGTCGCTGTACTGCGACAGGGAGCTCACCAACTCCACGAAGATCTCGTCGTTGATGAAGCCGCACTCTGAGACACGCGACGCACGCTCTCTCAGTGTCATGACCTTTGACCTTTGAGTCACGCGACGCCCTCTCTCAATCGCTCACCTCGGTCTCCGTGGACTTTGCCGTCGTAGTTCTTGATGAGTTCTTCTATGAAGGTCCCGTCCTGGTCCAGGATCTCGTCCCCCATGTAGGGGATGTTGTGGAGCACCGTCTCGTCCTCCACCTGACGCCAAAACAAACATGTCGGCCGTGGTTAAGACGGTGCCGCGGCTTCACGTCTACATTCTACGCCGCATGCGCTTCTTCACACACACACACACACACACACACACCATGAAGTTCTGCTGCAGCGGCGACCAGGAGTACATGACCGGCACCGAGGCCACGGCGTTCAGAGTCTTCAGGGGGATGACCTGCTTGGAGAACTCGGAGAACCCGCTGTCCACTGTGCACTAGACGGGACGGCAGAGGAACACGGGTCGGAACACGGGTCAGAACACGCTCCACCGGCACAGAGCCGACGGGTTCTCCCCTGCGGCACCGACCTCTCGGGTTCCTCTCAGGGAGCCGACGGACGTCATGATGTGAACCGGCTGGATCCGCCTGGTCTTCCACTCCTGGTTCAAGATGTCGGTCCGATCCACGATGTTCTGGCGGTTGGTGTTGAACATGCTCTGGAGGAGTAGAGAAAAGATGTTTAAAGGAAACGGGAAACAGCATCAGGGAAACTCGCCATCATGCGACGGGATGTTGACGGTCGATGATGCAATAAAAGTGATAAAAACATTTATTTCCCCGCCGTGTCTGAGGGAGCGTCATGTTGGATTATTGATGAATAGAAGCAGCCGGATGGCAGAGTGCCACCTCCTCTTCACCCGGACACCAACACCACATGATGCACTTCTATAGGAACATCTCTCTTCATCCAAATGGACTGGAGGCTAAACTGTGTACCGCATCCCCAGAGGAGGTAAAAACATAAACAAATCATCCCCGGGACAAAACATGCCGCCGTAAAGAGGAAATGAATGCGAGAAATGTTCAATTCAATTTATTTTGCATAGCCCAACATCACAAATGTTCCTCAGAGGGCTTTACAATCTGTACACGTACGACATCCCTGACCTTTGACCTCAGGAACAACTCCCAAACTCTTGGCACGCAAACCCGACAGAACCGGTTTATGCTTTCGTGATTTTAGAAACGTACGTCGGGGAGTTAGTTAGATTCTACAGTCATGGCACCAAATCAGTGATTCGTCATTTGGTTTTACGCTAGATTCAAAAAGTCTTAATTAGGGACGTCGAGAGTCCCGATGACGTTTTCTTTTTATTATTACTACGAGTGTGTATGTTTGCGGCCTCTTTGGTGCAGATTATTATATAATAAATTACTCCTATCAGCTTGTTTCTATCATTCTAATAGTTTGAGTGCTACAGATCCTGGATCACCATCTCCCAGTCCGGCATCTGATGGCGTGAAGGTCTCTCTCTTTGTGTGTGTGTGTGTGTGTGTGTGTGTGTGCGTGTGTGCGTGCGTGTGTGTGTCTGCAAGCTGACCTTGACTTCGTCGGCCCGTCTGAAGCGCTTGAGCTGCCGGAGCCTCATGTACTCAGACTTCACCCTCCTCTTCCAGCAGGCCGGGCCTTTCTCCGAGCGCTTCCCTGTCAGCACCATGATGGACCTGTGAGACACGAGGAGGAGGAGGATGAGGATGAAGGCTCCCACACCGAAGGCTTTTCATACGCCAAGATGTATACATTTTGACTGAAACACACGCGGGGTTTGGGATTTATTTATTTACAAGATCCATTTGGCATCCCGGGAGGTCGGCGTGAGTCGCCGCCGAGCAGCCCGACTGGTGCGATTGAGATCTCGCACTTTTGAGTCGACGCGTCAGACGGGCGTCACGGAGCGGCGGCGGTTAGATGCGAGTCAGATGGTAAGAGATGTGGTCGACGGCAGTGGTGTGACCCAGTTGGCCATCTTTAAAAACCACAGACCGAGTTTTGGGATTAAGAGCAGCTAAATAATGACGTGAAAATTAAGCGTTGCGGTAAACAAACAGAAAAAAATCGGGCAAGTAATTAAAGACATTGTTATCCTTCGAGATGAAGATGGAAGTAGATATTAAGCAGCGAGCTATCTCGCTTCTAAATAACAGGATATGGGCAAAACTCTAGATTAATTTACTGAAAATAAGATTAAACATGAAGATTAATGTTGGTCTTTGTTGTTTTTTAACTGCTAATAAATAAAACAATATGGCAGCTGAGTTTATACGAGGCTCCTTATCAACCATGTGGCGATTTAACAAGACAAAAAACATACTTTTACTTTAGTACTTAAATGTCATGCTACGTCTACTCCACTATTACTCAATGAATTAGTTTAAACCGTAGAACTTTTAACATAAAAAACGTGACGTATTTGATCCAATTGTAAAACACTAATCTACCCACAAACATACAAATGTTCATACATTTATTAATTAGTGATAAAAACAGAATTGTACGATTACACTTTTTTAAAAAAGAAATTCTGCCTATTTAGCACTTATATCCCTTTAAGCACATTTAGATATTATTAGGGGTATTCCTGCACTTATTATTAAAGTAGCCTTTTGCGATAATAGCATTTCAATTAAATCTTAAATTCAGGTCATTTAAACATTATTTGGAGATTGTGGAGAATGTGTAATAACCACTCACATTGAAAGTGTCAATCCCCGAGGTATTTTTTTATTATATATTTTAAAACATCTGAATGTTTTGTTTTTTTCTTCCTCTTTTCAGGAGTAACTCCTAATATGGTTACATCCCGTACAATAACAATAAAGGGCGTTATATTTATGTTTCACTGGGTGAGCTACAAACAAGCAGGTATCAAGCTGACAGCTAGTTTAAGCCATCAAATAAACATTAAATATGTATCCTGCTGCATCCTATGAAATAATGACATTTAATGTCGTGCAATAAAGACTCCAATTCCAATACAAAATGTTATATATTATACATACATGTGTTGTGAAAGTAGTTTTGTTTTTGTGGGCGTTTTTTTAATTGCATAAATCAGGAGTAACTTCTAATATGGTTGTATCCTGTACAATAACAATAAAAGGTTTATATTGTATACATTGTTTGAGCTAGGTACACATAGGCTAACGACAGTCTCATCAAAATGTGGCTCATGGTGTCATAAACACTTAATTATCGCTCTGAACATGAACATAAAAGCAGTTAATTAATTCACAATTAATCGTGATGTTTTTCTCCCCCCCCAAAAAAAGTTCTCAAGAGGGGACAATAAACCCATTTTTACACGGATTTGTGGCTCGACGTTAGCTACAGTTTAGGTTTAGTTTGCCAAAAGCATCGCGAGCTCCTCTTACCTGCACGTGAGGCTCAAACCTCATTCAACGGAGCGATCAGGGATCGATAAGACAAAAACACCGGCAGAAGTCGTCCTTTGTGTTGGGGTGGGGGGGCGTGGAGGGGGGGGGGGGTAGCTCGGCAGCTAGCTGTTAGCTCCCGGGAAAAGATAAGGAAGGAATCACTTTGCGCGAGACCGGCTTTTACGTAGCAACAACGCGCAAAGCTGCCCTTTCCCGCCGCTTTTATCATAAAAAAGAATGCGTGTTTGTGAATTAGGAAATCACGAGAGTTTTAAATTCCACCAAACTATATTTTTTGTCCGAATTCAATGTTTCCTCGTCGGTAAAAAAAAAAAAAAGCTTTTCGGTTCAAACTGCTCGCCGTCCCTCGCGCAGCCCGCCCACAAACGGATGCAAGCAGATTCAAGAGGCGCCAAACGCTTTGGGCCAATCAGAGAATCCGATGTTGGGGGGACTTCTCAGTGTGCGGTCACGTAATTGGTCGGCTGGTACCAGCCAATGAGGACGCGCCGCCGACTGGGGCCTGTAACGAGGGACATGTGGAAAGGTTCTCTTTGTTCTCTCGCGTGTCAACGGAATAAAAAATAAAATCTGAAACGTAAAATAGCTTTATAATAGTGGCAATTGAATTATAAACAACCGGACTTGTGTTTTGTATTTAACTATTCAGGCGTGTCGGTGTCAGCTGTCTTGTTTGTTTATGTTTGAATGGAAAGACAAATAAAATATCGATGTTTAGCTGTGTTTAGTTCATGGGTACGTTAAGGCATCTTCTCTCATTTACATATTCTGCCTCTTCCACCTGCTGACAGCCGCGAGGAGGTGTCAGCTGTTCACCTCGCGCTGCGCTGGAGTTAGTAAATGATGGACAGTGAGGCTCGAGACACGCGCGGTTGTAAAACACGACACTAATGAATGAAAGAGGTTTCGTGTTTGTAGACAGCGAGGGCAGGGGTCGACAAGTTTATTGAGCCCCGCCCCTTCTCAACAGCCATTGGCTGATAGCTCAACAGGGTGTCCATGCTGCGTTCATGGTAATCGGAAATACAGGTACAAAGCAAAACATTATACATATAATATATAAACATCGCTATATATAAATATATATAAATATGTATATATACATACACACACAAATATATTTCCATTCACATATATATATATACACTACCGTTCAAAAGTTTGGGATCACTTAGAAATGTCCTTATTTTACAAAGAAAAGCATTGTTTTTTTCAATGAAGATAACATTAAATCAATCATAAATACACTCTATACATTGTTAATGTGGTAAATGACTATTCTAGGTGGAAACGTCTGGTTTCTAATGAAATATCTCCAGAGGTGTATAGAGGCCCATTTCCATCAACGATCACTCCAGTGTTCTAATGGTACATTGTGTTTGCTAATCGCCTTAGAAGACTAATGGATGATTAGAAAACCCTTGAAAACCCTTGTGCAATTATGTTAGCACAGCTGAAAACAATTATGCTGGAGATATAAGCTATACAACTGGCCATCCTTTGAGCTAGTTGATTATCTGGAGCATCACAGTTGTGGGTTCGATAAGACTCTCAAAATGGCCAGAAAAAAAGAACTTTCATGTGAAACTCGCCAGTCTATTCTTGTTCTTAGAAATGAAGGCTATTCCATGCGAGAAATTGCAAAGAAACTGAAAATTTCCTACAGCGGTGTGTACTACTCCCTTCAGAGAACAGCACCAACGGGCTCTAACCAGAGCAGAAAGAGAAGTGGGAGGCCCCGGTGCACAACTCAGCAAGAAGACAAGTACATTGGAGTCTCTAGTTTGAGAAATAGACGTCTCACAGGTCCTCAACTGGCAGCTTCTTTAAATGGTACCCGCAAAACGCCAGTGTCAACGTCGACAGTGAAGAGGCGACTCCGGGATGCTGGCCTTCTAGGCAGAGTGGCAAAGAAAAAGCCATATCTGAGACTGGCCAATGAAAAGAAAAGATTGGTATGGGCAAAAGAACACAGGCATTGGACAGAGGAAGATTGGAAAAAGGTGTTATGGACAGATGAATCCAAGTTTGAGGTGTTTGGATCACACAGAAGAACATTTGTGAGACGCAGAACAGGTGAAAAGATGCTGGAAGAGTGCCTGACACCATCTGTCAAGCATGGTGGAGGTCATGTGATGGTCTGGGGCTGCTTTGGTGCTGGTAAAGTGGGAGGTACCAGGTAAAAGGGATTTTAAATAAGGAAGGCTATCACTCCATTTTGCAACGCCATGCCATACCCTGTGGGCAGCGCTTGATTGGAGCCAATTTCCTCCTCCAACAGGACAATGACCCAAAGCACACCTCCACATTGTGCAAGAACTATTGAGGGAAGAAGCAGGCAGCTTGCTGTCTGTAATGGAGTGGCACAGTCACCAGATCTCAACCCCATTGAGCTGTTGTGGGAGCAGCTTGACCGTATGGTCCGCAAGAAGTGCCCATCAAGCCAATCCAACTTGTGGAGGTGCTTCAGGAAGCGTGGGGTGACATTTCAACAGATTACCTCAACAAATTAACAGCTAGAATGCCAAAGGTCTGCAATGCTGTCATTGTTGCAAAAGGAGCATTCTTTGACGAAAGCAAAGTTTGAAGAAAAAAATTAATACTTCAAATACAAATCATTATTTCTAACCTTGTCAATGTCTTGACTATATTTTCTATACATTTTGCAACTCATTTGATAAATAAAAGTGTGAGTTTTCATGGAAAACACAAAATTGTCTGGGTGATCCCAAACTTTTGAACGGTCGTGTATATACAAACACATATATATATATAAATACACACACATATATATGTACGTATATATACATACACATATATACATATATATATATTTTTTAGCATCACTTTTCACTTACAGGCCAAAACACAAATCCGTTAGTCATTATGATCAGAAACCAAATAAAATATAATTCAAACACTGAGACGGGTTGTAACAGAATAAAAAAACTCCCATGGGTCATTTCCCGAATTTGTGCTTCCTCTTTTCCTTAACTCGCCTCCTTCGAGGAGGAATCGAGGAGGCACAAAATCAGGAAAATGAGAAAGACCCCTTGTCAACCAGAACAATAAACTTGGAAAAAAACATTTCCATGAAAACCAGACAAACTCCCATTAGATGAAGAAATTGGAAAAAGCTCCAGAAAGCTAATACATGGAGGAACTTGATTTACCACCTGGTATAAATGTCACATTTAGAGAAGCGTCTCTGTAAACGGGAACTCAGCCAGCCGTTGACTCTGAACTCGTTCACAGAATCACCATCAGGAATGTCAGTAAACCAGCTGCTCTGGTTAGCTCGTGTATCTGGGCTCAGTGTACCTGGCTCCAGATGTTCACAGGTCTGCTTCACAGGAACTGTCATCTCAAAAAATTACTTTTCTTACTAATTGGTGAAGGAAGCAAAGTTAGAAATTTGTAAACAATTAAATATAAGATTGAAATGGGCTAAATTAAAAAAATTGTTTAAAAATCACTTACTTAGTTTCTTCCATATATATATATATACACATATATGTATATTTTTAAATATACAGTATATTTGAAAAGTTTGGCGTCAGCCAGGCAATTTGGTGTTTTCCATGAAAACTCACTTTTATTTATCAAATGAATTGCAAAATATGAAATAGTCATGGCATGGACGAGGTTATACATAATGATTTTTATAGTAAATATTAATGTTGTTCTTCTTGTGGCTCAAAGGAAGGCCAGTTTTATAGCTTCTCTCAGCAGCATAACTGTTTTCAGCTGCGCTCACATAAAAAGGGTCTTCAAGGGTTTTCTACCCCTCCGCTAGTCTTCTCAGGCGATAACACAATGTACCATTAGAACACTGGAGATGGGCCTCTACACACCTCTGTAGGGACTTTATTAAACACCAGAGAATAGTCATGTACCACATTAACTATGTAGCGTTATGATTCATTTAATGTGATCTTCATTGGAAAAATAATTCTTTGAAAAATAAGGAAACTTACATTTTTTTATTCTTTTCTAATTGAGCCCAAACTTTTAAACGGTAGTGACACACACACAAGTAGGTGGACAAGCTCTCCGTGGTTACGACAACATGCATGAGACATTTAAGCTGCACAGCTATTAGTTTTTTTTTTTTAAAGAATAAAGAAGAGCTCATGTTTCAAGTGATTCTTATTTATTTGTAAAAAGAAAAAAATTGTTTTTGTCATGCGTGATTCATGATAGTTTTAATTCAACCTGTTCTTTTTAAAATATATATAACAAACACTCAATTGGGGAATCTTACAAAAATATCTTCCTCACTCAAGACCAACACAGAATGATCCGAAAAACAACAAAAATAATGATTTTACAAACTCAGGAGACGTCAAAAAAGGAAAAAAAGAAATAACTCAAAATTCTCGTCCTTCAACGGCGGTCCGTCGTCTCAAACTTCAGGACCTTCTCCTCCGGGTATGAGCTGCGAGAAGAGAGAATATACATGCACATGAATCCCACCGCAAAGGTGCAACGCCACACGGGCATCGAACACGCGGCACGGTCACATACCATGGTGATGTTATTGCCGTTGAGGAGGATCTGGTCCAGTTTGGTTATCCTCCGCCCCTCCGGTGTGATTTCACTGAAACGAGAAGATACACAACGAGTTAATTCAGGCAAACAGTCCGTTTAAAAACATCGTTACGCACAAACTAGAGGAGTACTTACAACTCCGTCACGTCTTCTAGGACCATGTCTGAAACACGGAGTTAGGTACGAGAACCGGGATGATGTTTCAGAGGAAACAGTCAGATTATGCAGTTCGATAAGTCTGTAAAGGATACTGACGAAGTCGTCAAAGCCCAGCAGTGTGCCGACGATCTCTTTGTCGGTCTTCATGACGATGTGAATCCGGGAGCCGATACATTTGTCCACAAGCTCTAAAAACAATGAGGGAGAAACACAAAGTGAAGACAGGGATTCAGTCCGTTTGTGTTTTTCCACAATGTTGGGAGCTACTCTACGAAAAAAATATGCTTTTAAATGAGAAATTTATAATTTCGGTAACATTACATTTTTAAATGAGATGTTGATTGCTCTAGGTATTTTTCTGTATTTGTCGTCATTTTATTGACAAAATAATAAAATCACAGATGAATCGAGGAAGAAAACAATTAATTTTCTGATGCTCATTACAATAAATCGAAGTCGAGGCTGCAACCAATAATCATGTTAATTGTCAATTAATCTGCTAGTTAATTTTTTCTCCTCATTTTCTCTATAAAATGTCAAGAAAAAATCAATAAAATTATTTTTAAAGTTAAAGTTTGAGATAGAAACTGAAGTTAAAAGTATTCAAACTGCGATTGCTCCACTAATATTCATAATATTATAAAATTACTATTAAAACATGGATTAAACTTTTGTAGCTGGTTACGGTTTAATTTATTTTTAACAATGATTATTTTTATAATTTGTTGTTTCTTCATTAAATCGATTACAAGTGTAAACCTAAAAATTCAGTTACTTTGTAAAAAAAAATTACCAATTAATTTTCTGCCAATGGACTAATAATGTCAGTGGTACTCGTGTAAATTATAACAAAACGTCATATTAATATTATATAAACTATTGTTTGGTTACTCAAGCTGTCATTTAAATGTAGAAGTACAAGTACCTCAAATGTACACGAAAGCAACTGAAATTTACTGAGTAAATTGCCCTCCTAATAAAACACTTTTCTGCGTAGATAAATGCTACTTTAAAATAAATTAAAATATCGGTGCCATCTGTCGAAATGTTAAGAAAACACTACTAACAAAAGACCCGCCGTGACTTACGAGTATCACGCGTCTGCACCTTGACGCACAATTAACGTTTAACAAAACTTCCCAAATATCTAAACTAACGCCTCAAACTGCCTCCACCGCCCTATGAAGTTAATTATCGATCCATAATCGGCTATTTAAAAAGGAATCACAACGTAATTTAGAATTTACAAACCAAGAGGGAGCAACTGAGAGGGATTCGTGGTCGGAGTGGCCGCCATGTTTGTTCAATGGGCGGCAGGCCGAAGCAATCGACAGAAGAAACGTCCGCGAGCAGGCTAACGCAATCGAACCCCGAGTCGAGAACGGATGGGCCTATATTTTGCAACAGTAAATTGCAGTTATTAGAAATCTATAAAAACACACTTTAATGAGTGGCCGCCATGTTTGTTCAGTGGGCGGCAGGCCGAAGCAATCGACAGAAGAAACGTCATTAAGCAGACTGACGCAATCGAACCCCGAGTCGAGAACAGATTGGGGCTATATGTTGTTACAGTGATTATAAATCTATAAAACACACAATCTAATGAGTTTGAACAGAAAACTGAGAGGACCCGAGTATTTAATTATGTTTTTCGATCTTTTTCCACACGATGGCGCTGGTTGGGGGAGTCGATACCTGACGTCATTGTTTGATTCTAACAAAGGTGGCAGAGTCGAATCCAAGATAGTTCCCCACCACAGTTTCCTGTTGTCTGCCAGGTCCAGTCAGTAATTTTATTAAATATTTTCATTGCAGAACAATAGGCAAATTACACCGTTTACTGCACTTAATTTCTACATGTATATGACAACTGTGGTTATTAGTTATGTGGGGATACATGTTTTACATACACAACAGGCTCGTATAATATAACATATGGAACATTGTGATAGAATATACTACCAACACTGTAAATTAACATTAATTAGACACTTCGATTAGCAACAACAATAAAATACTTACATACTCAAATGTTTTCTGAAACGTTGTGTTTTTAAAATGTTTTTTGTACATTAAAATATACATTAAAAATAAAGATACTTTAGTATTGATTCATGTGTATTTTTTAAGAGTATATGTATATATATATATCTCAATATATATATTATTTGTAAGTATCTTTAACTTAAATATATATATATCTATATATATATATAAATTATATACATTTATCTTATTTGTATTTATTTATATATATATAATCTATACATTGTAGTGTATTTATATATATATACAATCTATGTAATTGTATATTTATAAGTGTGTCTTTTTTATAACAGTATATATCGTATAATATACTATGTATAACAGAATAATAAATAGTATCTTTCACTTAAATATATATATTATATACATTTATTTTAATTTTATTCATATATATATATATAAACAAATACATATATTCAAATATATATATATACATATACATTATACATATATTTATTTTAAGTTTATATATATATAAATATATATATATATATAATATTTATATATATATAATATAGATGTATTTATTTTCGCCTTACACGAAGAAGGAAGTGCGCAGCAGGGACTCCTCTCACTTCCGGTCGTCCTCTGACACGCTTGGACGAACCGGAAGAGAGAACCGTCTCCGCGGTGGTTTGTGTTTGTTGCTCCCAGTCCGCGGATCCCGCAGTGTGTCTTTCTGTGTGTGTGCGCGCGCGCGCGTGTGTGTGTGTTTGTGTTCTCGGAGGGGGGAAGTAATCATCTTCTGTCTGCCGTGTTTACATCCGACCCCCGAGTTAAAGCATCCGGGGGGAAGAGGAAGAGGAGGAGGAGGGAATGGAGTCTCACGGCAGGGACGAGCTGAAGGGTCCGGTGCTGCACATCGTGGTGGTCGGCTTCCACCACAAGAAGGGCTGTCAGGTACGCAGCCGCACGACACTGCGCGAGGAGGGCACTTCGTTCTGCACTGCGATGCTCATGAGTCAGAGAGAGCGAGAGAGAGAGCGAGAGAGAGAGAGAGAGAGAGAGAGAGAGAGAGCGAGAGAGAGAGAGAGAGAGAGAGAGAGAGAGAGAGAGAGAGAGAGAGAGAGAGAGAGAGAGAGAGAGAGAGAGAGAGAGATTGTTTTTAACAATCAGCTGTTCGCTCCGGGGCTCCTAAGGGTTACGTAACATGTGCTCTGCTGCCCAGTTTGGGCATCTTTCCAGGTCTGTGTGTGTGTGTGTGTGTGTGTGTGTGTGTGTGTGTTTCTTCTCTTGCAGGCTGCAGCTTGCTGTCTGATTGTTTATCTTGTTTATTAACCTTTTAAAGACGGAGCTGTTTGATATCACTCATGTGAGGATTGTGCTCCTCTGTGGGATTTTAAAAGCTTCACTCACTTGTCATCTTTGATTATATATGAATCAGATGAAGCCAAAATGACTCTTATTGTCCTTTAAATTATCTTCTTCTTCTTCTTCTTCTCACAGTTTTCTGACTTGAGTCAGCATCGAGCTCCAATGAGGAGACAGCGTCTCTGTATCATGTGACATCATTTATTATTCATCTAAAATGTCATCTCTTGATTTATTTAACGCGGCTTTCGGGAGCAGGAGAGAAACATTTAAACCGTTTTATGACGCGATATAATTATAATCAATTTCAAGTTTGTCTTTTATTTAACTCAGTTAAATAAAATCTTTATTCAACAACAAGTAACCAAAACACAGACGAACCCTGTAAATCATTTTAAATGCGAAGATATTTAATTTATTTTTTGCAGATACAAAAAAAATAAGTACGCTTTTGATAAATCCTCCCAAAAATGTACTTTCTGTAAATAAATGTAAAAAAATGTGAATACTAAACCTTCTAAAATTCTCCTCTTTTGAATCAAAACTTTATGCATAAAAAGAAAAAAGACAAAACGACACCTGTAATCACGACTCCTCGAAACCTGTTTTAATTTTTGCATTTTAAAACCAGCTCTTCGACTTCACCCCCTCTAATAACCTCCTCCTCCTCCTCCTGCTGCCCGAGGAGAAAGAGATAGAAACAAGATTGTGTTGTCATGACGCGAGGCTCTGGGGGGGCGAGGTCATCCGATCGGGGTCGCCCGTCTCCTGCCGGGTGTCACATTTTGGGTTCTCGGCTCCTTTTCCATCTTCTTGTATTTCACCCGCCGCCCGTCTGTCTCTCTCTGGGGGCTCGATGATCAGATCATTTACAGAGTTAATGACCCCCCACACACACACACCCTTTGACCTTCAGGTGGAGTTCTCGTACCCGCCGCTGATGCCCGACGAAGGTCACGACAGCCACCTGCTGCCGGAGGAGTGGAAGTACCTCCCCTTCCTGGCGCTCCCCGACGGGGCGCACAACTTCCAGGAAGGTACGTCACTGATAGCTCATCGGGATTTTTTTTAAAGAACAATGTGTGTTGTTAATCAAAATAATCCGAGGTCTAAAGCTTCTGACGGAGAGTTATCCTCAACACCGGAAAAAAAAAGTTGTTTCTATGCAATTAATTTTTTTACTTTATACATCTATATACATACAAAAAATATATATTTCTATATTAAAAAAATATATGTATATCATTTTTTACAACAAAAAAATTGACATACACAACAATTACAAAATAATATATACAAATGTATTTTTTAAATTTGGCTTTTTTCACCCTGAGAAATAAAAGCTCACCAATTTTATTTATTTAAAAAGGAGAATTGATATATATATTTTTTTCTTAAACTTGAATTTAAATTGAGAAAGAAAACAAAAAAAACATGATTTTGAGAATTACAGTTGGTTGACGATTTATTTGTGTCTTTATTAAAAATAACTTATCTACTTTCTTAGCTTTGATTGATATTCGATTTGTTGTCTTTTAAAAAAAAATAGAAAATCTGCTCAGTTTTCTCTCCATATTTCTACTCAGACTTCCCAGAGTTGTTTTTGTTTTTAAAGCATTAATCTGTGATTTAAACCAGACTTCCTGGATTCTTATCTTTGTGAGGGACTTTTTTATAGCCACTTAAAGTTTGTTATTAAATCGTCTTAAAGGTGCAGAAAGTTCTTTTCTTTCTCAGACTGAATGTTTTCGTCTTTTCAATACAGAGAAACTTGTTTATCTCAACATTTCTATGCCACTGTGAGTCCGTTATAGATTTTATTTAAAGGTACAGTGCGTCGTTTTTGAAAGCAGCAGCCTGTAAACGGGGAACACGTCCAGGCTGTAGAGGCCGAGCCGGGCCCTGCGGTCATGTGACTTCCTCGTGGCTCCTCGTGATGTCCGGCGACGGGACAAACCGAGAAGATTTAAACCGACGCCTAAATCTGATAATCGCTCCCGGAGCGGCTTCAGAGGAAGTCACACGAGTTTTGGAAACGGATGACGTCATAATCATTGTCTTTCTCGCTCGTTGCGGCTGTTCTATAATACACATTTTTCGTGGATCTTCCAGTCAACACAAAAAGTCAGCTTTTGAGCAGTCATTTTGTGTCTTTAATAAAAAGATTAAATATGCACAATTATCCCACAATGCAATGCTCAAAAGGAAATGGATGAGCTGCTTATAGTTGCAAAATATTTAAACAAATTGTTTGAGAACAATCTCATAAAAGAAACCAACAAATATTAATATATATATATATATATATATATAAATGAATAAATGTATTTAAAAAATATATTTAATATATATATATTTCTGTTTTTAATATTATATTTTTGTTATAGTGTGTATATATATATATCACAAAAATATAAAATTTTATATTTGTGTTATATTCTATATATAATATAACAAAATATATATATATATTTATTTATTGTGTGTTTTTGAAGATCTCTAAATATCCAGCTGCCAGGACGTCGTAAAGTAAAATAATTTGATGAATAAATTAAATAACATAATATTCAGTGAGCTTTGATTTTAAATCGGGCTGGGACGATAAAATGTTGTATTTCTGCTTGAAAAACTACTTAAAATATTGAATCGACTATCATAATAGTTGCAGGTTGAATTTTCTGTCGATCCCTTAATTGAGTTTATTTACCTCCTTCATTATTACTAATAACTCATTGACACCACGAACACTATCACATCACTTTCACACCGTTAACTGTGAAAGTTGCATGAAAAAATGATGTTTAATCTAATATTTTCCGCTGGTTTAATTTCTAAGACGAGTAGAAGTGTTACGTGGCGTGGAATGTGAAGTACCTCCGAAAACACGGGACAGTAAACACGGCGCTCAGAGGACGCGCCGAGCGGCTCGGTTTGTTCTCCGAGTCGATCGGTTTGTTCTCGGGAACAACGACGGCAGGTTTTTCCAGTTTGGGAAGCGTCTGCAGCTCTGCAGCTTTACCACAAACTCGTTGTTACAGAAGTAAGTCCTGTTGCAAAGGATTGTGGGTCGGCACAGCGTCCTGGTGTGACTACGTGTTGGGACACTAAATGGTTTTTTTTGATGTACTTGAAGGTTTTATTAAGTTTCAGGAGGACGAAGGAGAATCCAGGAGAAGTTGTTTTATAGAGCTGAAGGGCTTCTAGGGCAGAACAATTAGTTAGACAATAAATTGAGATTTAAAAGACGATAAAAACAAAGTGAGAATAAAACTATAAGATCCGCCCATTCTGCAGATAATTAAAGAACTTTAGTGAAGGACGTGACTGTCATGTCGCTGCAACCGTACGAATGAATGTGTTTATTGATGTTTATTGTTGTTTGTTTACTGTTTGTGTTGCAGACACTGTGTATTTCCACCTGCCGCCTCTGAATGAAGACATGAAATGTGTCTACGGAGTTTCCTGTTATCGACAAATAGAAGCAAAGGTCAGACACGTTTAGTCTAATAACTGAGGATATGACTGTCTTATTTATATGTATATATATATATATATTTTTTTTAAGTTACTAGACATATTTATACATACGTTTTATTTTTTATTTTATATATATTAAATATGACATATATATATATTATATTAAATATATATACAAAATATATAGATTTTTTATATATTATATTTATTTTGTCTATACATATATATATATATATATAAATAAAACATGTTTGTTTATAAACGTGTTTATATTAGGGCTGTTAAACGAGAAAAAATTTAATCGGGTTAATCACAGGTTTTTGTGGATTAATCATGATTAATCACATATTACCGATATTCTCGGTATATTTTGTGAGAACATAGAGATTTATGACAAAAGACGGATATATTCAATTCAATTCAATTCAGTTTATTTGTATAGCCCAATTTCACAAATTACAAATTTGTCTCGGAGTGCTTTACAATCTGTACACATAGACATCCCTGCCCCAAAACCTCACATCGGACCAGGAAAAACTCCCAAATAACCCTTCAGGGGGAAAAAAAGGGAAGAAACCTGCAGGAGAGCAACAGAGGAGGATCCCTCTCCAGGATGGACAGATGCAATAGATGTAATGTGACCAGAAGGACAGATTTAGAGTTAAAATACAGTCAATGAATGTGACAGAGTGTATGAATAGTTCATAGTAGGCATATTCCACGATGGAGACCTCCACGATCCATCAGGCAGATGGCAGTGGGGAGGAGGAGTGGGCGGAGTCTCAACAGTGGGCGGAGTCTCAACAGGACAGTGGCGTAATCAGGAGCAGGAATTCCACGACCCAGACCTCGATGATCCATCAGGCAGATAGGATCTATGTCGTCTCATAGGGTCCGATGACCCCATGAGACGTGAAGTCAAAAGGACTCCGGGGAGAAAGCAGAGTTAGTAACGTGTGATTGAGAGATGAAAATTCATCCTTAAGGAGAGAAAAAAGAGGAGATAGGTACTCAGTGCATCCTAAACGTCCCCCGGCAGCTATAAGCCTATAGCAGCATATCAAGGGGCTGGACCAGGTGAACCTGATTCAGCCCTAACTATAAGCTCTGTCAAAGAGGAAGGTCTTCAGTCTACTCTTAATCGAAGTGACTGTGTCTGCCTCCCGGACTGAAATTGGAAGCTGGTTCCATAAAAGAGGAGCTTGATAACTAAAGGCTCTGGCTCCCATTCTACTTTTTAAGACTCTAGGAACTACAAGTAGTCCCGCATTTAGTGAGCGTAGCTCTCTAGTGGGGCAATATGGTACTACAAGCTCCTTAAGATATGATGGAGCATCACCAATCAAGGCTTTGTAGGTTAAGAGAAGAATTTTAAAAGTGATTCTTGATTTTACTGGGAGCCAGTGCAGAGCAGCTAGTGCAGGAGTGATGTGATCTCTTTTCTTAGTTTTAGTGAGAACACGAGCTGCAGCATTCTGGATCAACTGGAGGGACCTAAGAGACTTATAGAGCAGCCTGATAATAAGGAGTTGCAGTAATCCAGTCTCGAAGTAACGAACGCGTGAACCAATTTTTCTGCATCTTCTTGAGACAAGATGTGCCTGATCTTTGAAATATTACGTAGATGAAAGAATGCAGTCCTTGAGATTTGCTTTACGTGGGAGTTAAAGGACAAGTCCCGATCAAAGATAACGCCAAGATTCTTTACAGTGGTGTTGGATGCCAGGGCAATGCCGTCTACAGAATCCACATCACCAAATAATTGATCTCTGAGGTGCTCAGGGCCGATTAAAATTACTTCGGTTTTGTCTGAGTTTAACATCAAGAAGTTGCAGGTCATCCATGTTTTTATGTCTTTAAGACATGCTTGAATTTTACAGAGTTGGTTGCTCTCCTCTGGTTTTATCGATAAATATAGTTGAGTATCATCTGCATAACAATGAAAGTTTATGGAGTGTTTCCTGATAATATTGCCCAAAGGAAGCATGTATAAGGTAAATAAAATTGGTCCAAGCACAGAACCTTGTGGAACTCCGTGATTAACGTTGGTGGTTATCGAGGCGTCATCATTTACAAATACAAACTGAGATCGATCTGATAAGTAGGATTTAAACCAAATTAGTGCGGTGCCTGAAATGCCAATCGACTGCTCCAGTCTCTGTAACAGGATGTCATGGTCAATGGTGTCGAATGCAGCACTAAGGTCTAACAAGACCAGGACAGAGAGGAGTCCTTTATCTGCTGCCATTAAGAGGTCATTTGTAATTTTCACCAGTGCCGTCTCGGTGCTGTGGTGTTTTCTAAATCCTGATTGAAATTTCTCAAATAAACTATTATGATGTAGAAAGTCGCACAACTGATTTGCGACCACTTTCTCAAGGATCTATATACATTTATACATTCTTCTATACAATGGTGCTGCAACTCAGCAGTTATTTAGCAGTTTTCTTCCATATGGAACATTAATACATCTTCATCCTAAACAGAATGTTTAACCCTCCTGTTACCTTTCGGGTCAATATGATCCCATTCAATGTTTAATGTCGGTGTTCTTTGGGGTCAATTTGACCCCAGGCTGTTTTTCACTGTGTCAAACATAGAAGAAATATCAACTTTTTTATTTATTTAAAGGGCTATTTAGGTAGTCAACAAACAAACATAAAGTACCTCACACTTAAACTTGGGAAGCAATATTAATTCTAATAATTTTCTGGAGATCGATAAGTGTTAACGCAACGCGAAGAGACATAAATGACATGCTGCTGTGGAGATACGATCAACAACAGACGTTTAGTTTAATAAAAGAACAAAGACGTGCTCTAGAGAACATGTCAGGGGGTGGGCCAATCTCTTTAATGTCATGCGATCTACCGACACTACGCCGCGATCGACTGGCAGGTCGCGATCGACGTGTTGAGACCCTGATCTACAGGAAGTAAAAGTCGTAACAAGGTTTCCGTAGGTGAACCTGCGGAAGGATCATTACCGATGAACAGACCGTCTGCATGAGAGCGGACAGAGTTCAGATTGAAGTGGTGTATTGGAAGCTCATTTTGCAAGTGACTTTTTTTCGTCCCGACGACCAACAACAGACAGATTGGAAGCTCATTCTGCGCATGCGTTAAATGCGTTTAAAAAAAACAAACTAGTTAAACCTGTAATTGAATTAACTGAGCTAACGCGTTATTTTTCACAGCACTAGTTTATATATGTGTGTATATATATATATACACACATATATAAATATTAATTAAGTCTTTATTTGTTTTTGTCTGTATATATATATATATATATATTTATATTTACATACATACCCACAAAATAAATTACAAAACAATTAATACATTTAAAAATAATTATAAATATATATAAACAAAATAAATATTCCATATAAAAACAAAGTATTTAATGTTTTAATGTTTCAGGCCCTGAAGGTGCGGCAGGCCGACGTCACCAGGGAGACGGTGCAGAAGAGCGTCTGCGTCCTCAGTCGAGTGGTGAGTCGCTCAGAGACAAGTACGACACACTTGTACTTATACTTCATTAAAACTACGAACATCACGTCTTTCTTTTTCTTTTCGTAAATATCTCATAATCATTTGACTTTTGTGTGTAAAAAAACAAACAGAGCAAAAGACTGTTTATAAATGTGTTTTAGACCTTTCCTAACACACACACACACACACACACATGCTTGTTTGTGATTGGCAGCCTCTCTACGGGCTGCTTCAGGCGAAGCTGCAGCTCATCACACACGCCTACTTCGAGGAGAAGGACTTCTCGCAGATCTCCATTTTAAAGGTGAGAATATATATTGAGATATATATTAAATATATACTCTTGTTTTCCTCTCCTCTTGACTTCCTGTTTCCTCCTCTTGACTTCCTGTCTCCCCCCTCCTGCCCTGCAGGAGCTGTACGACCACATGAACGGCTCCCTGAGGGGCTCGGCCCTGGAGGGGTCACAGATGTATCTCGGTGGGTCGAGCAATATTTAAAGTGTTTTAATGTCCCCTTCAAAGTAAAAGCATGGGCAAAATGTTCTTTAAAAATATATGTGTATATATGTATTGTCTTTCAATAACAATAAATCAAATAAATCAAAATCTATTGCATTTATTTAATTAATTAAATTGGACAGAAATCATAATTGTGACAACAGAAATTAAATTTAATTTAATAAATAAAAAAATACAATAAACAATTAAATATAAAAATTCGAATAGAAATAATTAGTACATGATTGTTAAAAAAACATACATATATATATATGTTTAAAAAATAGAAAATTCCAAATAAATACTGCAATACAATATTAATGAGAGTTTTCTAAACAGGTTATTTATAATGTAACTTTAAATGTTTAACTTTCATGCATTTTAACTTACAAAGGTTAAATTTTGTATACATATTTCACCGTCGTTAACTCGACTTTCTCTCTGCCCTTCAGGTTTGTCGCCGAGGGATTTAATTCTGCACTTTCGACACAAGGTAGCGAATCACACGGCGGCGCCGACGCTCCGTCAGCGGTCAGCGAGTAATGTTCCACTTTACCTCCGCAGGTCCTCATCCTCTTCAAGCTCATCCTGCTGGAGAAGAAGGTGACGCATGTTTTCAAGAGAGACGGCATTTACTTAGGGGGGAAAACACCGTGAATAAGGTTGTTGTTGTTGTTGTTTGCAGGTCCTGTTCTTCATGTCTCCGGTCAACAGACTAGTGGGAGCTCTGATGACCGTGTTGTCGCTGTTTCCAGGTCAGCAACACATCCTCAACTCAATGTTTGAAGTGAAAGATCATATAAAAGTACAGCCGTTGTCTTTGTAGTAAAAATGTGTCTGACGTTGCCCATCTTTCCCATTTCTGCCCGTTTTGCCAATTTTTCCCATTTCTGCCCATTTTGCAATTTTTCGCCCATTTTTGCCCATTTTCCCTTTTTTTGCCCATTTCTGAAATGTTTGGCCAATTTCTGCCCATTTTGCCAATTATTGCCATTTTTTGCCAATTTTCCCTTTTTTTGTACCAATTTCTGCAAATTTTGCCAATTTTTGCCCATTTTCCTATTTTCTGCCCATTTCTGCCCATTTTTGGCAATTTTTGCCCGTTTCTCCCCTGCAGGTATGATCGAGCACGGCCTGGTGGACTCGTCCCACTACCGGCCTCAGAGCGGCGCGGCGGAGCACCTGCCGCCGCTGGAGAGCGTCTCCGGAGTCGAGGGATTCGTCTCCGTGTCCGTCACCGACTTCGCCGACGGCGAGCCGGAGGGCGACGACCGCGGCCTCCTCAAGCCGCCGCCGTCGCGCGGCTCTCCGGAGTCCTCGGAGAGCGAGTGGGAGACTCTGGACCCCGGCCTGCTGGACGAGGGGCCCGAGGAGGCGCCGGCGGAGGAGGACGCCGAGACGCAGCCGCTGCTGGACGCCTTCGACTCGGCGGGGACGCCGATCACGGTGCAGCCGCAGGCCGCCGGCGGGCAGGGAGGAGTCGTCCAGGGTCTGGTGTCCGGCCTGGAGGAGGACCGGTACGGCCTGCCGCTCCCCGTCTTCACCAAGGTAACAACGCTCTGTGGCTCTTTCTTCTTTCAACTTTATTTTGAAAAGTCTGAATTGTCTGAAAAGTCTGAATTGTTTAGCTTTTCTTTTCTTTTTTAAACTTTATTTTGAAAAGTCTGAATTGTCTCGTTTTTTTATTTTGAAAAGTCTGAATTGTCCCTAAAGCCTGAATTGTCTTGCTTTTCTTCTTTCAACTTTATTTTGAAAAGTCTGAATTGTCTGAAAAGTCTTAATTGTTTCACTTTTCTTTTTTAACTTTATTTTGAAAAGTCCGAATTGTCTGGTTTTTTAAAATTTTAATTTACTTTATTTTGAAAAGTCTGAATTATCTCATAAGTCTTAATGGTCTTGTTTGTTTATTTAAACTTTATTTTGAAAAGTCTTAATTGTCTTGCTTTTCTTTTCTTTTTTAAACTTTATTTTGAAAAGTGTGAATTGTCTCATTCTCCCGTCTTGCGACAGGTAGTCGTGGTTGGCTTTCTTAAGAATCGTGGTCCCGATCAGATTTTTGGGATCTCCAAAAAATAAAATCCATTAAACTCTAATTTCAACCGTCAGACGGCTCATTGAAACCTTTCCTCCCCCTTCAAAATAAAAGATAAATATTAATAGATAAATAACTTCACGCCGACGGCTCTTCAAAATCACCCGTTGAGCCGGCTGTATTAGCGTGACCTTTGACCTTTGCGTTGCCAGGGTTACCTGTGTCTGCCCTACATGGCCCTGCAGCAGCACCACCTGCTGTCCGACGTGACGGTGCGCGGCTTCGTGGCCGGCGCCACCAACATCCTGTTCCGCCAGCAGAGGCACCTGAGCGACGCCGTCGTGGAGGTGAAACATTTCACCGCCCGAAAAAAAAGTGTTGATGACATTTAAACGGCCGTTTAATGTTGTTTATGTTTATTCTCTGAAAGGTGGAAGAAGCCGGAGTCCACGTCCAGGACCCCGAGCTCCGCAGGACCCTCGCCCTGACCACGGCCGACCTCCGCTTCGCCGACTACCTGGTGAAGCACGTGACGGAGAACCGAGACGACGTCTTCCTGGACGGGACGGGCTGGGAGGGCGGAGACGAGTGGATCCGGGCGCAGTTCACCCTCTACCTCCACTCGCTGCTGTCCTCCGCCTTGCAGCCAGGTGGGGCATTCTCCCTCCTGACCACCAGGGGGCGACTCAGGGGAGACAACGCAACTTTAACACATGAAGCGTAGACTTCTATACAACCAGAGGAGTCGCCCCCTGGTGGTCAGGAGAGAGAATGCAGCTTTAACACATGAAGCGTATACTTCTATACAACCAGAGGAGTCGCCCCCTGGTGGTCAGGAGAGAGAATGCATGTGTTAAGACACCGTATCTTTTTTAAGTTTTGGCTTATTTTAGCTCGACGTGCCATTTTCTAGCTGCTAAGTGATTTAAAAAAAGTTATTTAGTTTTTTAAAATTTATAATGGTTAATTTCTTTCCAAAACGACTTTCATTCAAACAACCCTGGTCTTCTGGTTTTGAGTTATCTCTTCTAGAGATGCACCTCGCTCACGTTTTGAATCCTTTAATCGTTAAACGTCTGTTGGTTCCAGACAACGAGCGGCTGCTCGCCGACTACGGCGTTCCCTTCGTGGCGGCCTGGAAGATTACCCACAACTACCGGGTGTGGTACAGCAACAAGCACCCGGCCATGGCCGCCATCACGCCGGGGTGGGTGGAAACTTATTATTATTATCATTATGAGTGTGATTCATTGAAGAAGTATTCCTTTAATAAATATAGAAACGGGCTGAAACGTGGGGAAAATGCAGCGACAGCAACTATTTTAATGGCCGATATTATTATTGTGACATTTGTTGTTGTTGACAGTTCAGATTTATTAGAAATAATCATGTTTTGAGACAAATGAATGAATCCTCCTCCTCAGACATCCGTTCCAGGGCCAGTACAGTGTCGCCGACGTGAAACTGCGACTCTCACAGTGAGTACTCATCGTCTCCTAATACATAAATAAATACTGCGACTTTAGAGAAACAACAACAACATGTGAAACGTAAATAAACACAGTGCCAGATAAAGCTAATTTTTCTGTCTCTCACTTGAAGTTGTGTGTTGGCGCCCTCTTGTGGAGGCGAGAGGTCACTGCAGGGATATATACATGTTGGATATTTCACAAAGTGTTTATAATTAAGTGTTGTACAATGTAAAGAGTTTAAATCCTCTAAATACAGCCGTGTTTTTATCTATTTATTCCTTTTTTAAGAACTTTTTACCCGTGCTTTTTGCGTGTTTTTTTCTGTTAAAATGTCAACAACATTTTCTGACTTCATATTTGTGTTGACGTGTGGCGCAAAGCATTGATTTAAGAACAAGAATTTTAATTTGTCGTCCCTACTACCTGTTGATTGTTAGCATTACTACAAAATAAAAGACGAGGAAAATATGAGGGGAAAGCATTCAAATATTAAGATTAATAGTTTGAAAAATATGTTTGTGTTGGGAAGAAAAAACAAAATTAATGATTAATACACACACAAAAAATGATTTAGACGCACACACTCTTCCTTTTGTTAAAGATATAAGTTGAGACAATTTAGTTACTATTCAAATAACCAATGACTAAATCGTTGATTAAAATCCACAATTTATTTACCGGTAACCATTTAATTTTGGAACATATTGTGTAATAATATTTTGTTCCTTTAACCCTTGTGTTGCCTTCGGGTCATTTTGACCCGAATCAATATTACACCCTCCCCCCGCCTGTGGGTCATTTTGACCCGATTCAATGTTTAACCCTCCTGTTACCTTTATATTTGCTAACATATTTTACCCTTTGGGTTCAATTTGACGCCAGCAATTAAAACCTCCAGAAAATTATTAGAATTAATATTGTTTTCCAAGTTTAAGTGTGAGGCACTTTATGTTTGTTTGTTGACTACCGAAAGAACACCGACATTAAACATTGAATGGGGTCAAATTAATCCTATGGCGGGTGGAGGGTGTAATATTGATTCGGGTCAAAATGACCCTAAGGCAACACAAGGGTTAAAACGGCTTCTACCTCTCTTACTTTGAAAATAAAGATAAAAAAGGAGGCGGGCAACAGATTCCCCCAGAGCTTCCCCCATTGGTCGGTTAACTCGTTAAATAATTAAGGAGACGGCGTCTTAAATCTTTTCACTTTATTCTCCTGCTGAACGTCTCTCTCTCTCTCTTTCTTTCTTTCTCTCTCTCTCTCGTCCAGCTCGGTGCAGAACAGCGAGAGAGGGAAGAAGATCGGGAACGCCATGATGACCACGAGCCGGAGCGTCGTCCAGACGGGGAAGGCAGTGGGTGAGGAAGCTCGTTAAGCCCCCTGGTGGTCAGGAGAGAGAATGCAGCTTTAACACACGAAGCATAGACTTCTATACAACCAGAGGAGTCGCCCCCTGGTGGTGAGTCAAGAGAATGCAGCTTTAACACACGAAGCATAGACTTCTATACAACCAGAGGAGCCCCCTGGTGGTCAGGAGACAGAATGCAGCTTTAACACACGAAGCATATACTTCTATACAACCAGAGGAGCCCCCTGGTGGTCAGGAGAGAGAATGCAGCGTTAACACACGAAGCATATACTTCTATACAACCAGAGGAGCCCCCTGGTGGTCAGGAGAGAGAATGCAGCGTTAACACACGAAGCATATACTTCTATACAACCAGAGGAGCCCCCTGGTGGTCAGGAGAGAGAATGCAGCTTTAACACACAAAGCATATACTTCTATACAACCAGAGGAGCCCCCTGGTGGTCAGGAGAGAGAATGCAGCTTTAACACATGAAGCATAGACTTCTATATGACCAGAGGAGTCGCCCCCTGGTGGTCAGGAGAGAGAATGCAGCTTTAACACATGAAGCATAGACTTCTATACAACCAGAGGAGCCCCCTGGTGGTCAGGAGAGAGAATGCAGCTTTAACACATGAAGCATATACTTCTATACAACCAGAGGAGTCCCCTGGTGGTCAGGAGAGAGAATGCAGCTTTAACACATGAAGCATAGACTTCTATACAACCAGAGGAGTCGCCCCCTGGTGGTCAGGAGAGAGAATGCAGCTTTAACACACGAAGCTCTCCATAAATCTTCTTCCTGTCCTCAGGTCAGTCTGTGGGCGGAGCTTTGACCAGCGCCAAGTCGGCCATGTCCTCCTGGTTCTCCACGTTGGCTCAGCCGCCGGCGGTGACCCCCGCGGAGCGTCCGGAGCCGGCCGCCGAGGTCCAGCCCTGAACCGCCGGAGGCGTCGGTGGACTTGAGAGACGCTTTTTATGAAGGATAATAACGACGACGCCGAGGGTCTCCTCCTCGTGTTCGGCGACTCCCGGCAAAGTCCCCGTTCCTCCTCATCGTCACCGCGAGGCGGAGAGACTCAAAGAACCTCCCAGAAGCGTCGAGCCGGCCGCTCCGTGTCCGTTCTGCATTTTGATGGATGCTTTTTCCCGCGAGACACTAAAGACGCCGGCGTTGTGTTTTTTTTCGCGGTGTTGCAGGATTTTACTGCAAGAAGAAGAAGAAAAAGCACGAGCTGCGGCACCTTTTTAAAAAATCGTATTTTTTCGGCGCCGTCTCGGTATGTAATCGTATGTGGTTGTCGTGGTAACTGCATGAAAACAAACAAAACAAGAAAACTAAAAAAAAACGTCATAGTTTTACTTTTTAAGTTCCTACTGTGAATAATTAAAGAGATATTGATTTCGACAATTCTACTTTAATTTAAGTTTGTTTGACATGAGACAATAAATGCTACACATTTACAGAACATTTATATTTCTATTCGCGCTTTTATTTTAAATATTTCACCTCGTTTTAAATATCGACGCATTCAGTTATATTTTTTTATTTTACTTTATTTTCGGTCTTCAGAATTCTCGTTTCCATCGCAACATTTTAAAGATGAAGGAGGGGATTCTCTCCTTGCTCCATTTCGACATTTTATTTATTTCCTGTCGTCATCTTTCTATTCTGCTGAATTCACACCGACATAAATACAAAAATCTGAAGGCTGTTGATGGAAAGACCTGGAACCTCCCTCCACTATGAAGGAACCTGCGTTGGGCCTTTTTTATACTACATGTTATATTTATTTAGTCTGCGAATAGTTTAAAGTTGGATAAATTATTTATTTGTGCGCGCATAAACTCATAGATATGTTTTATCATGACACTGGAGAAGAGAAGGTCTTTGTTTGTGACTCTTAGGAGACTCTTTATCTCGCGGCTGTAGTTTTTTCGTGGACCTTCCAGATGTTTTCTCTCCTCACGGCAACGTACTCAACCACAAGAGGATCCAGGAGGTCTAATGAGGTCCTAAGAGCTCCAGTGAGCTCCGTCCAGTCCGGTTTACAGCTGTAACGTCATCCTTCAGTCTTTAAAACTATTTAAATGGGTTTTTAAAACCTTCTTTGGCTTTTTGGGGATTTTTTTTTTCTTTCATTTTTGGATGAAGCAAAAAACAACTTGAATAAAAAGAAAAATCTTCTGTTAAAAGCAGAATTTTTTTTGAATTCCATTTTTTATAAATTTATCCTGTCATTTCTTTGTATTTAACATATATGCATACAAATCACTTGAATTGTCTAATTAAACTCAAACACCTGGGGTTCCCTGAGCCCTTGAATATATTGTGGATTAAAATTCACACTTTTTTCTGGATGCTTTTACTGTATTGGAGAGGAAGTGATGCTACACACTATATCGCTGTATTAAAAAAATACAAAAATAAAGCGAAAACTTTGATTTTTTTTAGAAGATATTTAATTTGATCTCTTTGGGTACAAAAGTGTAAATGTAGGTCAGCCAAACATCTCGTGTGGGTTTGTTGTTGTTGTTTTACCGCATGGCCACAAACAAAATCAAAATTTAAGTGAATGCAGGAGTTATGTTCTAAGATGAAGTTTTTGAACAATATTTATTTCTCAACACTAAATTTACCAAAGGAAGTTACGGTAGTAATGGTAATATAACTTATTTAAGGATTTATTGCTTTTATTTACCGAAGCCAATAATGTTCATTTTAAATATTTTATTTTATATTCATTGAAAAAAACATGTTTTACTTTCACTTCCCCAATGTTTACTATTTTCTGTAGGTCCATTTAAAAAATAAAATCTATTTTAAATTGATGTTTTAATGCAGTAAAATGTGAAAAATACACAATGCAAACTTGTTTTTGCAAAAGAAAAGAAATTACATTTATTATCACGTTTAAATTAGCTTTATATTTATATCTTCTTTTAGTGCAGATATAAAAAAAATCTTTAAAAAATGACGATGTTGTGTCATCTGCTTATTAAATAAGTTTTGGTAAATCAGGACTCAACTTATTGTTTTTTTATATTTGAAAAATGTAACTTATTTCCAGAAATACACTTCCGTTCAAAAGTTTGGGGTCACCCAGACAATTTCGTGTCTTCCATGAAAACTCACTTTTATTTATCAAATGAATTGAAAATTGAATAGAACATATAGTCAAGACATTGACAAGGTTAGAAATAATGATTAATATTTGAAGTATTAATTTTGTTCTTCAAACTTCAAGATCAAAGGAAGGCCAGTTATAGCTTATATCACCAGCATAACTGTTTTCAGCTGTGCTAACATAATTGCACAAGGGTTTTCTAATCAGACATTAGTCTTCTAAGGCGATTAGCAAACACAATGTACCATTAGAACACTGGAGTGATCGTTGATGGAAATGGGCCTCTATACACCTCTGGAGATATGTCATTAGAAACCAGACGTTTCCACCTAGAATAGTCATTTACCACATTAACAATGTAGAGTGTATTTTTGATTAATGTTATCTTTATTGAAAAAACAGTGCTTTTCTTTGAAAAATAAAGACATTTCTAAGTGACCCCAAACTTTTGAATGGCAGTGTAGGTCAGAAACATTTAAACTTGTTTAAATTCCTAGTTTATTTATTAATAAATAATGAACTGGAAAACCCTTATAACTCAGATTATAATTGTATTAAATACTAATACATGCAGGTATTTAAATAATTCAGGGTAAAGTTTTCAGTAATATCACTTTTTTTACCATAAATCAGAGAAATATAAACATATTTAATTTAATGTTAATTTAACAAAATGAGATGTAAAAAAAAAAAATCAGTAAAAACATTATTGACCTTTTTCACAAAAAAGTAAGAATAATCTAGCAAGACATTAAACTTAAAATAATGCGAAAATAAAAACACATTTAAATGAAGATGAATTTTCTTTTCCTTAAAAACCCGACGACAGAACAAAAGAAACCGTGAGTCCAGTTTCAGGAACGTTTTTGGTATGTTTTTTTTAATAAATTAACGTTCATTCAAAATACAGTGCCAAAGGAATATGATGCAGCCAAACATGCAAGTACGTCATGAAGCACCTGTGCTCATGTTCTTTAAGGTGAGGAGGAAGACCCTCCCCCCCTCCCTCCACTACTGCTAGTGGTTGCAGGGACATAGCAACAGCCGTGGGCCCGCCCTCTCCTCTCACAACCAATCAGCAGCAAGAATCCTCAATATTCACTCAAATTAAATCTGATAGGAAAATGGATATCTACCCACAATCACACTACAGTAATGTTTGATATTAAATAAAAAAGACAAATACAAAATAAACCTGGTTCCCCCCCCCTCCGACACACTAAGTCAACATATGAAAAATATATACCTTATAATATATATATATTTCAGCAGCTTGGAAAAGAAAACTAATAAAAAATACAAATAAAATGCATGAGCCCGAAACCTAACTGAGTGGAGGTTGTTGTGTGTTTTGCAGAGAAAAAAACAAACAAAAACAAACAAATATTCATGAACACGTGACGATGGGTTTTGAGTGAAGTGTAAACTGCTCGCTGAGTGGAAGACGGCGTGCAAACGGACTGCAGGGGGCGCTAGAGTGGAGTCAGGAGAGTGGCGAGGAGGAGGTGGGGGGGTGACCGGACCTGCAGTCACCCCCGCCCCCCCCCAGAGAACCAAGACCCCTTTTCTCAAGAAGTCTCAAACACTTTTTAGCTTCGTCAAATAAAACTAAGTTGTTTTTCTTTCTCCTCAAGACGGCAATGAAAAAAAAGAAAGTTCTCTTCGTTTAGCCGGAAACTAAAACTCGCTTCCACTATCGGTTCACCGTGGACTTTAATAGATTTACCCGTTTCTAATTCTCTGCATTTGAAAATAGCAAAATGAGCTCCGGCTCCTTAATTGAGAATTTATTTGGATTCTGCTGTCGAAATCGAAGCTATGTAAAGAATTTAAAGTTTATTTTTATTGGATATTTTATAGACTTGAGAATTTATACATTTATAAAAAAAAATTTAAAGAATGGTGCTCATCAACGCAAGTATCTTTAGAAGCAGGGGTACCACAATCGGCAGAATTATATATATATTTATATTCTTGAATTAGCGTCTTCGTCATAAGTTTAATTTGTTGTCATGTGACCACATTTAACCTTAAAAACTTTCATAATTGATTATTAAAATCAGTAGTTTTTGCGACAGTGATTCCTGAACCACGGCGTTAAAACTTCACGAAGGCGACGAGACAACGTTTTAATATTGGCCTTTTTTTTCCGTCGGGTTACGACTTTTTATTTTTTAGGGTCAATATTAAACTCACGGTCGATATGTATATTTATTTAAAGAGAAACACTCAGATTGCCTTCCCGATAACTTCACGACTTTTATACTCAAAACGAGAGATTTAACACAGTATTCTTATTTTTTTTATATATCAGTGGTGAGAGAAGAGGGGGAAAAAGACAAGGGGGGGGGGGTTTGGTAGAGTTGCCATTATCATTCCGAGAAGCTTCACCAGTCAAGTGCATCATCATCATCATCACAAAATCAGTCGAGATCACATTGTAGACGCGGTACGACAGACGTGGAACAACATCGAACAGAAGTCACGACCCACAAAATAATAACAACAAAAACTTTTCAGATTACTTGTATTTTTGTAATTATTTTCTCTTTTTTTTTAAAGGTGTGTGTGTGTGTGTGGGGGGGGGGGGTTCTTTTTTCTTCTTTTTGGGCAAAGTCCAGAGATCACCTCTCGTATTTAACCCCGCCTCCCCCTCCGTTCAGTCAGCGAGAGGGGGAGGAGCTACACGTGGGGGAGGGTCACCAGCTCCCCGTCCACCTCGAACTCCTCGGCGCCGTCGGGGGAGAACAGGTAGGTGGGCGGCTTCCAGGGGGACTCCTCCAGGCACGAGGGGTACAGCTTCCCCACGGCGCAGCGGAAGTCCTTCCCGAGGTCCCAGAGCACGCGCTCCGACACCGGCTGCCGCAGGTACCAGCGGTCCAGCTCCGCGTCGTACTGGTAGATGGCGTAGCGGGCGCGCTCGTTCATGTGCGTCTCGCGCATGAAGATGCACAGCGAGCCGAGCAGCACCACGGCGCGCACGCACGGGTCCGAGTAGCGCTTGGCGGGGATGCTGGCGGCCTGGCGCCACTCGTTCTTGCCCACGTCGTAGATCTCCACCGTGACGGAGGGGCCGTCGGCGGCGCCGGCGGGCGGCCGGGCGCCCGAGTTGCCGACCACGTGGAGGCCGCCGATGTAGAAGATGAGGTCGCCGAAGGCGGCGGCGGCGGCGAAGCAGCGGCTGGTCTGCCGCGTGGCCATCTCCGCCCAGGTGTCGGCGCGCGGGAAGTAGCAGTACATGAGGTCGTGCGTCATCACGTAGATGCAGTCGTGCGCCACCACCGAGGTGCTCCAGTTCCAGGCGAAGGGCAGCGGGCTCGCCATGCTCCACTCGTCCTTCTCGCGGTCGTAGCGCTCCACCGTGCGGCGGTTCAGCTCGCCGCCCACGTCGTCGCCGCCGATGGCGTAGATGTGGCCCTCGCAGTGGACGAGCGACGGCTTGACGCGGGCGCACAGCATCGGCGTCTTGGCCACCCAGGCGTTCTGCTGCGCGTCGAACCAGAAGAAGCTGTCGGCCGAGCGGAACGCCGCCGCCGGCTTGCCGCGGCCGGCGATGGCGCTGGCGAGCGGCACCTGGCCGCCGGCGATGAACACGTCGTTGTCCGGCGTGACCAGCGTGCCCACCTTCTGCAGGTCGCCCGGCGGGTCGCTCAGCTTGTACACCTTCTCCGCCTGCGGGCTGTAGCACACCACCGTGGTGGGCGGCGAGCCGGACGCCGCCAAGCCGCCGCCGTCCTGCGCCTCCGACGCCGCCTCCATGAAGATGAGCGTCTCCTCCTTGGTCATGCCGAGCCGCGGCTTGAAGAACTTGGGCATGGACTTGTAGAGGCCCTGCACCACCACCGACTTGTCGTTGGGCGGCAGCCCCTGGAACCAGGCGCGCTGCGTCACCTCCGACAGCGCGTCGATGCGGATCTGGCTGAGCACGGAGGACAGGTGCTGCGAGCGCGCCTCCGTGTTGTACTCCAGCCACAGCATGGCCGCCTCGCGCACCGTCTCCTCCTTCTCCACGTTGAGGTTGTCGCTGCTCAGCAGGTCCACCAGCAGCTCGTGGGACAGCTGCAGGAAGGCCTCCTGCCGGTACACCATGGGGAACTTGTGCTCCACCATGCGCTTGGCGCTCTGCTGCAGCTCGCGGCAGCTGAACAGGTCGCCGATGCTCAGCATGCGCACGCAGTTCTCCGCGTTGATCTTCTTCACCAGGTAGTCGCGGCAACGCAGCAGCACGTCCTCCACCTGCGGCGAGACGAGGGACACCGTCGGGATGACGGCGGTTCACGCAGAGCTTTGGTTCTTTTGTCTTTCACCGTTTGATTTGCATCGATTCTGTTTTTTTTATATAAAGGGGCTGCATAAATAAAGTTACCGTTACTTTTATTCGTGTGACATTGTGAGAATCAATTCCTCAATTAAAGTTATTTTTCTTGAGGAAAAGAGTAAAAGATGTAATGCTAGAGATGTCATGTGGAGAATAATAAAGCAGCGTTGACTTTTATTATTTTATTCCTCACTAAATAATCAAAAAGAACCGATGAGGAACCGTATGGATAAGAATCAATAAGAGTAATACACAATCAATTAAAATAAACACTAAAGATTTAGATTAGGACACGTTTAAGACAAACAATGGCTTCTTTATTATTTTAAAAATAAAGATAGTGATTTATTCACTTTACCACGAGAATAATAAAAGCAATGTCGATTATTTTCTTAATAAAGCGTCTTTTATTCCTCATAAAATAAGTGTCCCTAAGAAAGGTATTGTTTGATAGAATAAACTTAACACATTTAGATAAGTTCACGTTTAAGATAATAAAAAAGGGCATAAAATGGCTTCTTTATTATGTCAAAAAAAATAAAGATTAAAAAGATAAAGCTGATTTATTTAAGCGCCAGGTCGACTATTTACCCCAGAGCATCGAAATAAACGAGTCATGAACACGCAGATTACAGTCTAAAAACAACTGTCAACAAGGCTGTCAACAAGGCTGTAAACAAGGCTGTCAACAACACTGTTTACCAGTCTGTAAACAAGGCTGTATACCTATTTGTCAACAAGGCTGTTTACCAGTCTGTAAACAAGGCTGTTTACAAGTCTGTAAACAAGGCTGTCAACAAGGCTGTTTACCAGTCTGTAAACAAAGATGTATACCAGTCTGTCAACAAGTCTGTAAACAGTAAACAAGTCTGTAAACCAGTCTGTCAACCAGTCTGTCAACAAGTCAGTAAACAAGTCTGTCAACAAGTCTGTAAACAGTAAACAAGTCTGTAAACAAGGCAGTAATCCAGTCTGTAAACAAGTCTGTAAACAGTAAACAAGTCTGTAAACCAGTCTGTCAACAAGTCTGTAAACAGTAAACAAGTCTGTAAAGCAGTCTGTCAACAAGCCAGTAAACAAGTCTATAAACAAGTCTGTCAACAAGGCAGTAAACCAGTCAGTAAACAGTAAACCAGTCTGTCAACAAGTCAGTAAACAGTAAACCAGTCAGTAAACAGTAAACAGGTCTGTAAACAGTAAACAGGTCTGTAAACAGTAAACAGCCCCCCCCCCGGCGCTCTGACCTGCAGGAAGCAGGCCGTCTCGTACAGCGGCTCCACGGTGCTGTCGCTGAGCGCCAGGTTGCCGCTGTAGGCGTAGGCGATGATGATCTGCAGCGTGGCCGGGTCCACGTTCCTCAGGTGGACGTGCGTCTGCGTGCTCTCGCTGAGGCCGCTCATGAACATCGCCCTGCCAGGAGAGAGTCAGTCAACAACAACAACGACGACGCAGCAGTCAGATGTCACGACGTGATGACGCCCAGGAGGACGTAAGGAGACGAGGAGGCGAGGAGGCGTCGTCTGCAACAGGTCGACTGTCGTCTTGTTGGGAGGATTCTATCGTACACTTTATTTGCTTTTATTTTACTTTGCAACGACGAATTAGCGACAAACAGAATTAACGTGTAACCTCCAACAGAAGACGTGTTTTTATGAATGAAAACTGTCCTCAGTTGGTTTTTTTAGCCAGTAGAAAGTTTCTGTGATTTCTGGACTTCATAATAAACTATAAATAGTTTTTTGGAGATAGTGGGGAATTAAATTCAAAGTGGTATTTGTTTTAAGAAGCTTTTGAAAAGACAGACCTTCAATTATTACCGCTTTAAAAGTGTTAAGTTTAACTTATATTTTCCTTTAGAAACCATTTTAATTTGACATCATGGAAGAAGAAGTATTATAAGTCTTAAATTCTACTTTAATTTGGATTTTATCAGCTTTTATTTGATTTACTAGTTTAATTTATTAGTAAATCAAATTAATTTATTGTACGATGTCATTCTTCTTCCCGCTAAACCTGCAGACTGTATTGCGCAACACTGCAGACTCTACCCGGCGACAGCGTACCTCCACGCAGGCGCTGAATGCCGCCTTTAGACGCAGAAACTCGGGCTGCAACTTACGATGATTTTGATAAGCGATTAATCTGTCGAATATTTTTTCGATTAATCGGATAAACAAACAAAAACATTTTAATTTTCAACACGTTATTCAAACGCGGTTCGTAGTCATGGAAAACCTGGAAAAGTCATGGAATCTTTAAATGATTTTTTCCAGACCTGGAAAAGTAATTACAAAATAAATAAAATCTCAACATTTTTGGAAAAGTAATGCAAATGTGTTATATTCAAATGTTAATTTACACGGTATATATATATATGTATATTATACGGTATGCTTTGGAATTCTCATTATTAGTTTAAATTCTACATCTTCTCACTTTTTCATGTATACACAGTTTTCACAAAATGTTTAATCGTGGAAACTTGGTTTACGGTCGTGGAGATCCAGCGGTCAGCGCGTGTCTGAACCCGTCACAAACAGACCGACAGCGCTTTACTCGTTAAAAACTCAAAGTTACTCCTGCCACGCCCCTCGCTCACCTGAAATAGGAGCTACACGTGGCGAGGACCATCTTGTGACACGGGAACTCGGCGTCCTCCACCAGCAGCACGACGTCGGTCAGCAGCTTCTGCTCGTAGAAGAACTTGAGCTGCTCCAGCAGGGAGACGGCGTAGTCCGCGTTGACCGGCCTGCGCTCGCTGAGATCCGACATGGTGGTCGCATCCCACGAGTCGCGCCCCAGTGTTGGAAAAAAAGGAGAGAAAACAGTCCGGACCGGACTCGCAGCGAGAAAAAATACAATCCGTGTATCTATACGAGGAAAACCAGGAAGGGGGAGCGCCTCCACCGATCCCGAGCGGAGGTGTTCACACTCCTTCACGGGGAAAATAGATGGCTGATGAGACGGCTAGAGTCCAGAGAGAGGGAGGGTCCGCGTCGCCTCGTGAATCTGTGGTCATGCGGTGAGGCTCTGGGGGCCGGAGGTCGAGGAGGGAGGACACCAACAACCGGCGCCGCTACACCAGCACCAGTCTGGAGGAAAGAGAAATGAGTCTCAAAGGAGGAAAACCTCGTCTTCAGGGGCTCAGAGTTACTTTATAAATACATAGTCATGCACACCAGGGGTTATCTGCACCGCTTACGTCAGATAATGGACATATGTTTGCGACATGGCACGATCCTCACTGTTCACCCGTTTATATTCATGATCTATTCTGAGATCCATCAGTCAACTCACAATAAGACTGAATTAAACTGAATAAGATACCCGAGGCTTCAGGGGTTCAAACCAGAGCCTCAAATCAGCCTCATTACTGGAACCAACATTAAAAAATAAACATAATGCTTTTATTCTTGCAATTACAGGTTATGGAGAAAACTGTCTTTAGAAATATAATTTTTAAAAAGAGTAAAATATATCAGTTTCAAGCTGGATGTGCTTTTGGGTCTCGAGCTCTGCTGCAAACATCCTAAATTATAAAATCAATTAAAATGCCCCCAAGAGTTAAAAACTAAAGATTTAGATAAGGACACGTTTGACATAATAAAATAATTTAAAAAAGTCAAACAATGGCTTCTTTATCCTCTTTTTTTTATATTTAAAAAAAGATTAAGGGATTTCTTCACTTTACCACGAGAATAATAAAAGCAATGTTGATTCTTTTCTTGAGTGTATTTTTATTCCTCACAAAATAAGCAGAAAAAGAACCGATTAGCAGAGACAATAAGAGCAAAAAAATGTTGATTTAAAACTCAATAAAATGTCCCTAATTCAGGTATCGCTAGGTAGAATAAACTTGAACTAAAGATCTAGATGAAGACACGTTTGAGGGTTTAAAAGAATGAAAAAAGGCAAACAATGGCTTCTTGATTCTTTTAAAAATAAAAGGGTAAAATATATCAGTTTAAAGCTGGATGTGCTTTTGGGTGTTAGATCTCGAGCTCCGCTGCAAACATCCTAAATTATCAAATCAATTAAAATGCCCCTAAGAGTTAAAAACTAAAGATTTAGATAAGGACACGAATGGTTTCTTTATTCTTTAAAAAAATATATATTTAAAAAAAGAGTGATTTCTTCACTTTACCACGAGAATAATAAAAACAATGTCGATTCTTTTCTTGATTGTCTTTTTATTCCTCACAAAATAAGCAGAAAAAGAACCGATTAGAAGAGACAATAAGAGTAAAAAAAATTGCTTTAAAAATCAATAAAATGTCCCTAATTCAGGTATCGCTAGGTAGAATAAACTTGAACTAAAGATTCAGATAAAGACACGTTTGAAGGTTTAAAAGAACGAATAAAGACAAACAATGGCTTCTTGATTCTTTTAAATATAAAAGAGTAAAATATATCAGTTTCAAGCTGGATGTTCTTTCGGGTGTTTCGTCTTGATGCAAACATCCTGAATTACATCGTCTCTCTGGCAGGTTGCCATCGCTTTAAGCCACAACAACAACAACAACACTTTTAGGGACAATTTCTGGCAGCAGTGAGAAGACAAAAACACACCAATAAATGTTAATAATCCGATCCGGTCGTTGTGTCATATTCACGGTTGTGTGTGGGTGAAACTCGACGACCGTCTCCACGCCGCCGGAGATCCGGTGTCGTGTTTTCGCATCAACGCTCCTGCTGTTAACGCGGCGGCTGTCAGCGTGAGATTCATCTTCCGTTTCTGTGACGCGAGCAGCCGGCGAGGCGTCGGCGCGTTCCTGGATTCATCACCGCTGCTGCAGGCGTGTGTTCGTTTGCATTTTAACTACTTTATATCGACGTTGGGTAGTTTAATCTATATTAATGAGCTTATACATCATCATGTTCGTGGGGTACGAACCGCATCTTAGTAGAAACAACTTTATCATTATGATGGTGCAGGCTATTTTTATTATTATATCTTAAATAGTTTATTGAAGTATTCAGTAAGTATCTTTTGTATCTCAACCCATAAAAAAAGGCACAATTCATCCTTTAGTTTCCCCAAAATAATCTTCATATACAAGGAGACACAGGAAAAGGATGGGAAGAAATGCCTTCTGCAAAAAGTACAGTATCTAAATACTCGTGTAGTACCTTGACTGTGTACATGTTGCATTTTAACTACTTTATATCCCCATTGGATAGTTTAATCTACATTAATGCGTAAACATTATCATGTTTGAGGGGTCTTTTTAGAAAGAAAAACTGTTTATCATTATGATGGTGCAGGCTAATTTTATTATTATATCTAAAATAGTTTATTGAAGTATTCAGAAAGTATCTTGAGCATCTCAACCCATAAAAAAAGGCACAATTCATCCTTCAGTTTCCCCAAAATAATCTTCATGTACAAGACAGGAAAAGGATGGAAAAAAATGCCTTCTGCAAAAAGTACAGTATCTAAATACTCGTGTAGTACCGTGACTGTGTACATGTTGCATTTTAACTACTTTATTTCCCCATTGGATAGTTTAATCTACATTAATGCGTAAACATCATGTTTGAGGGGTCTTTTTAGTAAGAAAAACTGTTTATCATGATGGTGCAGGCTATTCTTTTAAATAATATTTTTAATAGTTTATTATTATTATTTTAAATAGTTTATTGAATATTCAGTAAGTATCATAATGATCTCAACCCATAAAATGGCCTATTCATCCTTCAGTTTCCCCAAAACAATCATCATGAACACGTAAAAGGAGAAACAGGAAGAGGATGAACAGTCTGCAAATACTCGTGTCGTACCTTGACTGTGTTCTCGTGTACATTATAAAATACTTTGTTATTGACGTAATTCACCAATATCGTGCGCGAGCTTCAGGTGAGAGCGCGCGTACACGCGCACAGTGTTTAGCTCGCTAGGGTGTGACGTCACATCGAAGCTACGGCGGCTAGCTTCCGTTAGCTTCCGTTAGCGGCACGGCGTACGCGCGTTAGGTCAGACGTCCGAACACCGTCACCTGCAACTGTGAGAAGGTTCCAGAAAAAGTCGCGAGGGGTACCGACCCCCCTCCACCCCGAATTAATGTAGATATCAGGTCACGCTTGCTAGCAGACGCGCTGCTAACTAGGCTAAATAAACGCAAGCTAGCTCGGGAGGCTCGGGAGGCTCGGGAGGCACTTCCCCCCCCTCCCACCCAAAGTGAATCACGACCCGCACGCCCTTACCGTGACTGCAGGTAATATCCACGCGCGTGTGAAGGGTCACGGCGGCTTTCCCCGTCGGCCAGAGAGTTCCGCGAGCCGAGTTTGGACGTCAGACAGTTGCGTTGAAGCGCCGAGCAGAGGACGAGCTCTCTGCGCATCGTAAGCGCCTGAAAAAGACCAGAGGCCATATGAGGATACTGCGCATGCGCCCGTAGCAGGAGGTCCGGCCCACGGGTTGAGAGAGGAAACAGCGACATCTGGCGGTGAGACGGAGACACAACTGGACCCGTGAGAACAGCGCTGTACATATTTAAATATATATATTTCACATATATGTCATTATATATATATATTTTTTTAAAGGTGGATGAGAATAATAAATAAAAACTCCTCTTATTGACCCCTCAGTATATTTATTTTAATATTATTTATTATTTTATTTAAAAAACAAAACGGTGGATGATAACTATTTACCGATTTACGACGACACTCTTCCTCTCATTTTCCCCACAGTGCGCGCGCACACACACACACACACACACACACATATTTTGTATTGCAACTGTTACATAGTAACATTCTCTAGGGATATATAAAGTACTAACTAATCTTATATCATCTGATTTTGTTAATTAATTGTTTTGCTGGCAGTATTCTAAGGATTTAGACCTTTAAGTTGGGAAGTAAAAGGTATATATTGTTTATATTGTTATATTTACTATTTAAATACTATATTGTTGGTGTATCTGCACACTTATATACATGTATATTGTATTCGATGTTTACAGAAAAAATATGTGAAAATAAACAAAATATCCACCATAAACCAATTAGGAGGTCCTGCATGCACCCCACATCTTTTATATGACTCTTTTTTTTCTTTATTGAAAATATACATTTGTAAAATTACTGTCATGTTTTTCATTTCAAAGTATGCATTTGGGATTTTTTCTTCATAAATAATAAAGTATTTGTTTTACTGTATCAAATACATAAGAAAAAGTGCAATTCGGTTGTGTGTCATTTGATGACACACAATAATATTATATTTATAATTGTTTTAATTATATTTATAATCTTTTTAATTATATTAATATTTTTTACATTATATTTATAATTCTTTTGATTATATTTATACTTTTTTATGGTTTTATGATGCACTCAACGTGTTTCTCAAGAGTTACCCAAGAGCTGCGCGTGCAGCAGGTGTTTCCTATTAGACTCATTAGCGGGGCCTCGGCTCTTGTAAGCAGAAGCTCACGCGCACCTGAGAGAGAGAAAGAGAGAAAGAAAGAAAGAGAGAGGGTCTCTACTTATTATTTATCGACGAATATACAAACAGTTGACTGTTAAAAACTCTCCTTTAATTTGTTTTAGGAACGCGGGGGATGTTTATTCTATCTTCATCCCGCTGCAGTATTTATTTAATTTTATCCCCGACACGTTGAGAGCGAGCACGTGAGAGAAAATGGACGGTAAGGACACAACATTTACAAATGCGTTTAAATAAATATATAATCGTTATTAAATGTGTGTTTTCTTCCTGCAAGACGGAAGTAAACACGCGTTTGGGGCCGGGCCGCCGCGAGCTGCTCACCCCAGGCCGTTCTTCTACGTGCAGCCGCCGTCTCAGCCGTACTACGTGGCCCAGAACTGGCAGATGAACAACCCGTACGGCCACTACGGGCTGCCCGGAGGTACCACGCGGCGCACGCGGCCCTCATGTTGTTGTTGTTGACCCAGTAGTGGTGGAAGAGGCATGGAAGCCAGGGTGATGAAATGCATGATATAAAAAAACCTGATCCTCCATGATGAGAAACCATCTCCAAATAATAATCATAACAAATAGTGAGATTCTTAAATCTTTATTAAACAATCCTGCATGTCAATATAATTTCTTTTTTAATATTGACGTGGGGTCTCGAAATCTCCATTTTTTTTGGAGAAAATACTGACCAAGTTTCACATTTTCGACATACTAAATCATTGTTTTTGAGATTCTAACTTATTATTTGCTAGATGAAGCTTCATCTTAATGACTTTCCCCCCCCCTAAATGTTTAAATGCACTCAAAGATTAAAAGTATCATATCAAACTAAAAGTACCAAATGGTTCATCTCAGAAATTTTTTAATTATAGTATTATAATTATTGATGTTTATTTGGTAATGATGGGGCTAATTTGAACTTATTTACATACTCCTACCCCAGTACTTTTACCTCGTGAGATGAAGTTAAAGTTAGGTTCAAGTAACTCAACATCGTACGTAGTACCTCTACTCTACCACCGGTGATGATTCCCTTGCCCCCCAGGTCTAAACCTCGGCCGCCCCTGCATGCAGCCGTACCAGTACATGCAGTACCCGGGGTTTGTTTACCCTCAAGCCCCCATCTACCCCATGGACTACCGGCGCATGTTCGAGCCCCGCTTCCCAGCTCCGACCTGGAACGACATGCAGCAGTATCACATGCAGCAGCAACAACAACAACATCATCAACAACAACAACAATATTATCATCAGCAGCAGCAGCAGCAGCAGCAGCCTTATGGGCGTCGGGAGACGGCGTGCTCGGAGGCTCAGACCGACCCCAGCGACGCCATCACCAAACTCATGGAGTGCCTGGATAAGATCCGAGCCGCGGAGCTGCAGCACGGCGCCGAGCGGGAGCTCGACTCCGGCGTCGCCTCGCAGTCCTCCGGGATGTTCTCTCCGGCGGAGGAGAAGAAGAAGAGCGAAGCGCCGCAGGGTCACGCCCGGCCTCCGGTGGCCGACGGCGACGGACGTCCGGAGTCCCCGGCCGTGACCTTCGGCGACTCCACGGCGGCGGTGTACGACGGCGAGTCCAGCCGGAGGAGCGCGGACGGCCCGAGCCCTCGGGGGTGCTGGTCGGCGGTTCTGGAGGCGGAGCTGCCGCTGGATAGCTCCTCCGTCCACGAGGAGAGTCCCGAGCCACCGGCGGCGGCGGGCGACCACGACGGACGCTTCTTCCCTCTCGAGAAAGCCGAGGTCGCGGGTATCCAGTCGGACGCCGGCGTTCCCAAATGTGACGCAGAGGAGCTCCTGAAGAGGAGGATGGATTCAATCCTGCCGTCGTCGTCGTCTCCTTCCTCCTCCTCCTCCTCTTCCTCCTCCTCCTCCTCTTTTACCTCCAGTCTCCCGGCGCTTAAAGAAGCTTCGAGTGGCGACAAAGCCTCAAAGGCTGATCCGAGCTACCGGATCCTCAAGCTGCCCTTCCAGAGCGCTGTGACCCCGGGGGACGCCGGGCGCCTCTCCTCCTCCTCGCCGGCGGCGCCCTACTACTACAACTACCTGTCCCTGCAGACGACCCACGAGCGCACGAGCGTCCTCGGGCCGTCTCTGGACGAGCTGTCCTCCAGAGACGAGATGTTCTCCACCGACCTGGACGACGCCGACCTCTTCCCCAAGCGGCTGTACGCCGGCCGGAGGCTTTCGGAGGCCGTGAGCAGCTCCCCGCACGACCTCACCGCCAACGCCAACGCGGAGGAGGAGGAGGAGGAGGCGTGTCTGCCCGGCGCCAAGAGGTTCATGTGCGCCTGCTGCGGGAACAGCCTGGCGAAGAGCGCCGGACGGAGCAGAGGACACGGCGGCGGCGCCAAGGCGTCCAGGGACCTTCGAGACGGCGACTCCGAGGAGGAGGAGCGCAGGTACGAGCAGCCGGTCCGAGTGGCCGGGAGGAAGCATACGGCGCCCAGGAAGCTCCACGGCGTCCCGCCGCCGAGACACGCGGCCAAACCCTGGCACAAAAGGGGCCCGTGCAAAGACGCGTCCGATCCGGCGGCGACCCAGGAGGAAGGGCGGGAGCCGTGTAAGCCGGCGCCGGCCGGCGGCGAGGCCGGAGAGGCGGGCGGCGGGGAGCTGCAGTGCAGGACGTGTACGGGTACGTCTCGAGTGGACTTTAGGTGTTTCTGTGCCGTGTGTGTGTTAATGTGTGCGTGTACTTTGTTAGACGGGCTGTGCAGAGACGATCTGACCGCGTTGGATCAGAGCCGGTCGGGCGACGGTGACGTGATTCCCAGGAGGAGACCAGCGAACCTTCTGCAACGACAAGGTTGACCAACTCTAAATGTCCCCGAGAATTAGACAGAGCTCAGACAGCTTTATTGGAAACATAAAAAAAATATATATAGATGACAAATGTATTTACATTTTTTAATATTAAATATATATATTTACATTTTTTTTGTTTTTAAATGAATATAAAAATATATAGTTTTATATATATATAATTGTTTTATTATTAAATAAATATATATATATTAACATTATTTTAAATGAAAATATTTATATTTTTTCAGATATAAAATTTCTTTTAAATGATTTTATTGCCCCGCTCCGTGTCTCCTGTGCAGAGACGAGGAAAGCGATGTGCTACAGGCCGAGAGACGAGGACAACGAGGACGATGAGCCGCTGCTGCACTGGGAGAGAGGTGAACGCCACGCTGGGAACGCCGACCGGCTCGTCGTGCATCTTTTGAAAAGCATTTTTTAACTGACTTGGTTTTGTTGTTCTCTTGTCAGGCTCTACGACGAGAGAACCGAGATGTTAATGTCCCCAAAGCGCGTTGAACTGTAGGTGAAACGCATGCAGCTTAAATTTTTTTTTAAAATGATATAATTATTTCACGCTCAAAAAGTAAATGTGTCCTCATGGAATTTCTCTTTTCTCTCCTCAGGTGCCCAAAAAAGGTGTTTATTGTTCCAGGATAATGTGTTAAAAAAAGAAATATATTTAGAGCACCAGGTGAAATGCACAGCACGAGGAATCCTCTCTTTGGTTGAAGTAAAAATTCTATACATGTATAAAGATTCTGCAGCGACGCTGCCTCGCACTATTTGTGATTTATGAATTTCACAAACGGGGGAATGGGCTGAAAGGTGTGATTGGGAGCCACAGTTTTGGGGCCAGTTCAATAAAGAAATATTCCTTATTTAAAAGCTTTGTGTCGAATATTTTTTAACAGCTTGTAACTTTTCCCATGATGCTCGGAGGCTTAAGGAGACCTGAGGTCGTTTTTTGTCCTTCAATAAGCAGGTTTTTCTGATTTTAAGCACTTCACCTCCACAACTTGGCGTAACCTGCAGACCCAGATGTTGGTTCTGTCCCGTGTTCCATTCTGCGGGTCACATGTTAAGCTGTTCACTGTAGACATTTAATGTCTAAAAGGAAACATAATTGGTGAATCACCATAATTGTCCTTCAAGCAAAAATGCCAGAATTATCTTTATTTTTTATTCCTGCACATTTTTCTTCTGTAATTTTATGTCCTTGTAAATGTAAAATATCCAAATCAATATATAAAAACTTTTATATATATATTTTAATATATATAAATTTATATAAAATATATTTTATTTATATATATAGTTATTAAATATATATACAAAAATATATTTATATATTTGAAAAATAATCTTTTCTATATATAAATATATTTTTTATACATATAAATCATACTAAGAATATAATATATTTAAAAAATATGTATATATATTTTTATATATTATATTAATATATATAAATCCAAATGCAACCCAAAAAGTTTTTGATTTTACAGAAAGTTGAGGGTTGGGCTTTTGGAAACTGCTAAATTAGATATAGATTATCATTAATGGTAAAAACATTGTTTTGTTTTGTCCTGAAAAAGAAAACATCTTTCAGGCATCAGCACTGACGCCTCACAGCATGTTTATTCTCCACACATAAGTTTGTCTGTAAATTCTGCTCCAGGCTACCAAACCAGCTCCTAATCGTCTCTTCTGGGGGTTGAACCTGCTCCGACCACACAGGTGGAGTATGAACTATGTTTGTCCCCCCGCTCGCCTGCAAATGAGCCTTCAGCTCAGCTGCCGCTCTGCTTCCTTAATTGAAACCAATCGGCTTCTCCTCTACCTTCCTTTCACCTGTCCTGGATCTATTGCCTTCTTTTCCTCCGATGCGCCACAGTGGGAGGGGCTAAGAGGGAACGGACGTCTCTCATTGGCTTTTAACCAAAAGAAGGTGGTCAACCTCTAGTTGGACTGATTGCCCAGGTGCCAATCAGATTTCTGATTGAAAACCCCCTGTGGAGGCCGAGCTGGTGAGTCCGTCGTTGTCGTCTCTGAGCGTGAGTCCAGTCGGTGGTCTTCACCTGCAAAGAGTTCACCAACAAGGAAGGAAAACTTTCCCAATAGTTCTCCCTAAAACTTCCCTCTCCGGTCTTCATCCGCGATGGCGGCCGCCACGGCTACCTTCCAGCACTCGTACGGTCTGGGCCCCCGGGGTCCAGAATCTCACTACCGAGCCCAGCAGGACCAGGGTCCCCACCACCACCCTCCGTCGGCCCCGGGGCCTTCGGGGGGAGCGCCGCGCCCCGAGGAGCAGCAGCAGCACCACAAGCCTTTCTTCTACATCCAGCCCTCGCAGCCCTACATGCCCATGCAGAGCATGCAGTGGCCGGTGCCGGTGCCGGTGCCCTACAACCCGTACTACCCCGGCTTAGGTGAGTGTTTGAAGAGCTACCTGGAAATACTGAAATTATGCTGCGTCATGGTTTTTAGAAACCGCTGCACTGTCATGTAAATGCACCAACGTCTTCCTGGGCGTTGTCTCCAGGAAGACGTCGGTGCACCGTCGGGGTCACCCTTTTGTACGAGTGCTTCCTAACGGTCTTCCTGCAGAACCTGTTCCCCCTAAGTGCTACCACGCATCCTCAGTCCCTGAGTTTTCTCAATCGATATTTCTTGTGTCGCATGTTGTCGCGATGCGTTTGAAGTTTATAGTAAAGGAGGTGCAGGTTGTGGAAGTTCCTAAACATGTCGAGGATCTCTTTGCTGTTCCGGCCCTCGTACCTTGATGAGTCCAGAGCCGGTCAGTAAAACTCTTAAAGCTGTTCCTCTTGCAGGTTACGGCGTGCCCATGATGCCCCACTACCAGCCTCATCCCTACATGGAGCCCCCTGGGTTTGTGGTCCCCACCACCCACCTCCACCTGATGGACTACCGCCGCATGCTCAACCCCCAGTACTACCACACCATGGCCTACCACTCCCGCCGCTTCCGCTACCAGCAGAACGGGCAGACCCGAGAAACGACGAGCTCCGAGGTTCAGACCGAGCCGCTGTCCGCCGCCCAGAGGACCAGCACCCCGGGTGGTCCCGGGCCGCCAAGGCCACCGGCGGCCTCCCGGTCCGCGGCCCTGGCGTCTCCATCGAGCGGACGCTCTCCCCGGCCGCGTCCGCGAAGAAGGGGGTTCCTCCTCCTCCTCCAGTGGAGCCGAAGGACGCGGCGCCCTCTTCCGCCACCAGGACGCCGGCGAGCGGCGGCGGCTTCGTGATCCAGACGGAGGAGGTGAGGATCGAGTGCTGCGCCACGCCGGCGGGGCTGCAGCTCCTTCACGAGACCGCAGAGGTGACCCGCGGCTTCTCCCAGCGCAGCGGCTCGGTCCTCCAGGGTCGCGTCGTGCGGCGGGACGACGGACGGCGCCTCGCCGCGGAGCCGGAGGTCAAAGCGCGTCCGGACGTCCCGTCGGTTGGGACGCACGGCGCCGAGGAGGAGTCCAGGAACCAGACGGAACCCGCCGTCATCGTCGCCGTACCCGACGTCGGCGAGCCGGGCCCGTCCGAGGACTTACACTTCAAGGTCGTGCACCTGCCCTTCGATTCCGAGTACCTGGACGAGCTGTGGAAGATGGAGTCCACCGTCTGGTCGGCGAAGGAAACTGCGACGCCCTCCCCCGGATCGCCGGAACAAAATGGCCGCCCGGAGTCTCGGGACGCCACGCCGGCTGACACGACGGAGGACGCGGAGGAGACCGTGATCCAGATGCCTCCTCTGGCGGAGGAGGACCAGGAGGACCCGGTCCCCGCGGAGGAGGAGATGCCCGACGACGACGAGCGCTCCTTCATGGACGTTCCCGTTGCAGAGGAACCGCCGTTGACGCCCGCGGCAGACGACGACGACGGCCCCCTCAAGGCCGACGGGATCGTCCAGGATCAGCGCGACACGTCCTTCGAGTCCTTGCCCGCCTACCTTCCTTCAAGCGGCTGGCTCGCCGACTTCGATGACGTCTACCGTCGGGGCGGCACGATAACGCCGCCGCCGCCGCCCAGGAAGCGGAACAGACCGGCGAGCAGCAGCAGCCGAGGGCTGGAGCTGCCCGCCAGGAGGAGGAAGCTGGACCTCGACCACGACGAGAACCGGCCGGCCGGCCGGAAGCCGAAAGAGAGGTTCAAACTCAGAGGGAAGGCGGACCACCGGAGCCTCTCCGACCACGAGCGCCGCCTCGACGAGAACGAGAGGCTTTGCTCCCGGTGCGTGGCGACGGGCTCGATCCGCTCGCCCGCCGCCGCCCCGAAACTCGATGGCCGCGCCTGGAAGAGAAAGGAGTCTCTTCTCCGACAGTGGAGCGACGCTCTCTTGCCCACGTGCGACGCCTGCAAGTCTAGCGGCAAACGGCGTCTGGCGGCGGCGAGGAACGGTTCCAACCCGCCGGACGTGCGCCGGCGCGACAGCGAGGGCGAGTCCTCCGAGAACGCGTCGCGTCGGGCCGACGGCGATCGTCCCGGCGGGCCGAAGAGGAACGTCGGCGTGCCGCTCGCCTGCAGGCAAAACGTGGAGACGCACCCGCGGCTGCGGGAGAAGAACTGCGCGTGCAAAGAGCCGCCGCCGCCGCTCCACTGTCCCCACGGCAACGCCATCCGGAGGGCGGACGAGAACCGCGCGGCGACGCCCCTGTTGCCGCAGGACAAGCGCCGGATGGTGGATCAGATCTACCTGACCCGCTGGTGGCAGACGGGTGAGCTCGGGTTATTTCTCCTTCACTTCATCACGATTATCTCTTTCGACATTTGGTTTTCTACATTGCGTTTGTAGAGAACGCGTGGACAGGAGCGACGCCCGACAGCGACGGCGCCAAGAACGACGCGCGAGCGCCGCGTTTTAAGAAGCACAAGAATTCACAACCACAATCGCAAGGTTTGCTTTTCGCGTTTGAGTTCATTTTCTTTTCGATCAGCAAAATATACAACAATGAAAATTATTTATTTAATACAAATATCTGTCTTTTCTTAAATATATATATATATATACACTTCCGTTCAAAAGTTTGGAGTCACTTAGAAATGTCTTTATTTTTCAAAGAAAAGCACTGTTTTTTCAATAAAGATAACATTAATCAAAAATACACACTATACATTGTTAATGTGGTAAATGACTATTCTAGGTGGAAACGTCTGGTTTCTAATGAAATATCTCCAGAGGTGTATAGAGGCCCATTTCCATCATCACTCCAGTGTTCTAATGGTACATTGTGTTTGCTAATCTCCTTAGAAGACTAATGTCTGATTAGAAAACCCTTGTGCAATTATGTTAGCACAGCTGAAAACAGTTATGCTGGTGATATAAGCTATACAACTGGCCTTCCTTTGAGCTTGAAGTTTGAAGAACAAAATTAATACTTCAAATATTAATCATTATTTCTAACCTTGTCAATGTCTTGACTATATGTTCTATTCAATTTTCAATTCATTTGATCAATAAAAGTGAGTTTTCATGGAAGACACGAAATTGTCTGGATGACCCCAAACTTTTGAACGGTAGTGTGTATATTTATATATCAAAAATTCTAGAACTTGTCCCCGTTACTTATTCTGCTTCATCGATGCTGTTACGTCTTTACTTATCCAGAATAAGGTCTTTACATTTTTTTCCTGAATATCAACAGATTTTTTACTTTCTTTGATGTCATCAGTTGAAATATTCCACCGTTTCCCCCCACAGACAGAGAGGCACATGCTTTTTAGAGTCGTATGAGCAACTGGCTGTTTGAAATTCCATCTCCCTCATTTGACTTTTTAAACTTAACAAAACGGGAAGGTTGAGGCTTTTTAATTCAATTTGTTCACAAATGCCAGCGCCAAATGGATGAATGATGAAGAGCTTCTCTGGAGCTGCAAGTTTATGCATAAACTTCATAATTTTAAGTGTTATCGTGTCATTTAGTGCCTGTATATGTAAAATATTTAGTATTTTTTTTTCTAGTGTCTGAATCAGTTCTCGTCAACTTCAATTCATAACTTTTCTTTTTGCACTAATTTAAAGTCAAATTAAATAATTGCCATTTTTCTGTTACTTTTCTCTTCACAGGAATTTGTAGAAAAGACACAAGATGCTGATGAGCACCAGAGCACAATCGACCAGAACAATTGCACTTTTTATAATAATAATAATATATATTTATGATGTCCACATAATTTAAATGATGTCCACATAATTTAAATGATGTCCACCGAATTGAAGTGTATGATCACAATGTTTCACTATTTATTAACATTTAAAATAACACAGATTTATGATACCATGTTTCCTTTGCAGAGTAAAATGTGTTTTACCTTTTGTCCACTAGATGGCACTGTTTCCACATTAAACCCAGCAGGTGATTACAATATTGGAATGGCTTTAATCTTTTTTTGACTAAAGCATGAATGATTACAATAAATCACTTAAACTGAGTTTAAATGAAAGTATTTTCAATTTGGATCGAAGGAAACCATCGGACAAGTTATTTATTCATCAGGTGAAGATGGCGTATTTATATTCTTTCATATCAAAGTAGTTTAATCTCTGCAGGTTGAAGCTTCTTTGTTGATATGTGCTCCAGACCTTCACCGGGTCTCGTTCAGGACCTTCAGGCGGATCGACGCGGTGACCTTTGACCTTCGGTATTCTCTAATCTGAAACTTCTGTTAATTACGCCGGCAGCTTTATTGATGGACGGAAACATTAATGTCGAAATAGATAAAGCTTGAATTTCATCTCAGAAAAAATATTTAATACAAATATCTGTCTTTTCTTAAATATATATTTAAACTAAGTGGATTGATTGCCATGAAATGCTGCATTCAGAGGATGAGGCTGATAATATTTTTTAATTTCCATGGAATGTGGTGCAAAATAAATATAATGTATAGGGACGTGTGTTATAAAGGGTGTTTATTTTGGATGAGTACTGGTCCAATACTTCAGTTTGACAATGACGCCGCCGGCTGTTTCGTTCTCATTGGCTAACACAAAATAAACGATATTTACTAATCTTATTGTATTAAAACCGATTAACGCCAGGCTGCAGAGTTGTGTAATAGTTTCATGGCTTTACACTGATTAGTTTCTGGCGAGGTTTTGATTGTCGTCAACTATACAGATTGCGATTGGGGCGTTGACACTAACTAAACTACTTTTAATGTAATATTCTTCCAGTTGTGACTTGTTGTGGAGCACAAGCAGGTTTTTTTTCTGTTTTTGAGCTGCATGAGTTCATTCATCCTGCATTCAGAGGTGGAATAAAGCTCATTTGGCATAAACATCGTCGCCCCGAGACGTGTGACTCCTGCGTCAGCCCGAAAAACACCGCGTGGCGTGAAGAGCCGCGGAGGACGAGATGAGTCGTGTGTGAAGGCGACCGTGAACCCCGTTATTGACCGTTAACGTCGTCGCTCCCCGAAGGGGAAAAAAAAAAATACACAAATGTCATGAATAATGAACGAGTCGTGGGCCGGAGCCTTTCGGGATCAGGTAATGGAACCAATCTTTACCGATCACACGTGTAATGACTGCGTGCAGCAGTAATGGCTTTTTCCTGGGGGGGGGAACGCCCGGATGCAGAGTGCACGTTCCCGTCGTCTTGGGGGAGTCCATGTGGGATTATTCCCCCCCCACCACAACACCGCGTGCAGCCTTCAAGAGGAGTGTCGCGATTTAACCAATCCACGAAAGAGCAGCCGTACTGCAGGAGAATGTTTCCTGAACTTCAATCGGGTTCATTCCAGAGTCTCACACGAGCTGAACGGGTCCGCGGGTCGGCAGGAAGGGCCTCCGCTCGCTTCCTGACCCCCTGGAATTCAGAAAGATTAGTTATGCATATAAAGTCTTTGAGAGCATTTGTGATTGGATGATAATAAGTTGGGGCTTCTCCCGATATTAGACTTTGAGAGCCGGTGATTGGAGCGCATAATAAGTAGGAGGCGGCCCATGGTTTAGACCTCGGAGCCTCATTGGAGCACAGGGTGGAGTCCAACCCTCTAGGCCCCACCCATCTTCCTTCTCCAGCCACCAGGAGCGTGTGCATGTCGTTTCAGTGGAGACGGGGTGAAGTGATTCTGCTCCAGGAGTTCATGTTCGGGACAAAGACACAAAGACAGGATTCACCTGTTGCTCTTTAGAGCTTCTCACCGGCTCCGGAGGTTTGAGATCGTCTTCTCTCTGTCGGGACGAGAAGGTCACAGGATAGTTACAGAGGTGTGTGTGTGTGTGTGTGTGTGTGTGTGAGGGGTCAGAGAGGGCCAATGTGTGTGTGTGGGGGGGGGGTGGCAGAGAGAGAGACAATGTGTGTGTATGTGTGGCAGAGAGAGGGCCAATGTGTGTGTGTGTGTGTGGCAGAGAGAGGGCCAATGTGTGTGTGTGTGTGGCAGAGAGAGGGCCAATGTGTGTGTGTGTGTGGCAGAGAGAGGGCCAATGTGTGTGTGTGTGTGTGGCAGAGAGAGGGCCAATGTGTGTGTGTGTGTGTGGCAGAGAGAGGGCCAATGTGTGTGTGTGTGGCAGAGAGAGGGCCAATGTGTGTGTGTGTGTGGCAGAGAGAGGGCCAATGTGTGTGTGTGTGTGTGTGTGGCAGAGAGAGGGCCAATGTGTGTGTGTGTGTGTGTGTGTGTGGCAGAGAGAGGGCCAATGTGTGTGTGTGTGTGTGTGTGTGGCAGAGAGAGGGCCAATGTGTGTGTGTGTGTGTGTGGCAGAGAGAGGGCCAATGTGTGTGTGTGTGTGGCAGAGAGAGGGCCAATGTGTGTGTTTGTGGCAGAGAGAGTAAGTAAGGGAGTAGTAAGAGGATGAGGAGGAAGAGGATGAAGAGGCGGAAGAGGATGAAGACTAAGATGATGAAGCGGAAGAGGATGAAGAGGAAGAAGAGTAAGAGGAGGAAGAGGATGAAGACTAAGATGATGAAGAGGAAGAAGCAGAAGAGGATGAAGAGGAGGAAGAGTAAGAGGATGAAGACAATGAAGAGTAAGAGGAGGAAGAGTAAGAGGATGAAGAGGAAGAAAAGGAAGAGGATGAAGAGTAAGAGGATGAAGACAATGAAGAGGAAGAGGAGGAAGAGTAAGAGGAGGAAGAGGATGAAGAGTAAGAGGATGAAGACAATGAAGAGTAAGAGGAGGAAGAGGAGGAAGAGTAAGAGGAGGAAAAGAGGATGAAGATTAAGATGATGAAGAGGATGAGGAGTAAGATGATGAAGAGGAAGAAGCGGAAGAGGATGAAGAGTAAGAGGATGAAGTGGATGAAGAGCATGAAGAGGAAGAGGAGGAAGAGGAGGAAGCTGAAGCTGCCAGGTGGCAGCAGAGCTTCGTGTTGCTCACAGAACTCTTTCCAGACTTCCTGTTTCTCTCCTTGAGGCGTCCGCACCTCCACAGCTCTTTACTTCTTCTTCCTCTTCCTCTTCTTCTTCCTCTTCCTCGTCACGCTGGGATCCCCGGAGGCTCGTCTTCGTCTTCCACGGAGCTGCATCTCGACCCCGTGACCTCAGCCGTGATGAATAAACTCGCCGCGTCGGCAGGAGCTCCGCCTCTCTCGCCGCCTGTGAGCGGAAGATATGAGGAGGAGGCGGAGCCAATGAGCCCCATGGCGTCAGGAACATCCTCCTGGACATCACCTGCAGGTCAGTGAACGCAGCAGGAGGCGGAGCCACTGTGTGTGTGTGTGCCTGTGTGTGTGTTCCCTGTTGTTCCTCATGGCTCAGTGTGTGTTCCTGAGTGTGTATTCCCTCCCCTCTTCTCTTAACTTGATTCTCACGGATAATTAAAATGTCTGGAGGAATAAACGTTCCCGTGGGATCATCTGACCGTTAGCTTAAAGACGGTTAGCACGCCGCTTCTCCTCCGCTAACGTGGACTAAAGTGGTAGTGTTGGTTCTGGTGCCCCCTGTGGACTAAAGTGGTAGTGTTGGTTCTGTCGCCCCCTGTGGACTAAAGTGGTAGTGTTGGTTCTGGTGCCCCCTGTGGACTAAAGTGGTAGTGTTGGTTCTGGTGCCCCCTGTGGACTAAAGTGGTAGTGTTGGTTCTGGTGCCCCCTGTGGACTAAAGTGGTAGTGTTGGTTCTGCTGCCCCCTGTGGACTAAAGTGGTAGTGTTGGTGCTGTCGCCCCCTGTGGACTAAAGTGGTAGTGTTGGTTCTAGTGCCCCCTGTGGACTAAAGTGGTAGTGTTGGTTCTGGTGCCCCCTGTGGACTAAAGTGGTAGTGTTGGTTCTGGTGCCCCTGTGGACTAAAGTGGTAGTGTTGGTTCTGGTGCCCCCTGTGGACTAAAGTGGTAGTGTTGGTTCTGATGCCCCCTGTGGACTAAAGTGGTAGTGTTGGTTCTGTTGCCCCCTGTGGACTAAAGTGGTAGTGTTGGTTCTGGTGCCCCCTGTGGACTAAAGTGGTAGTGTTGGTTCTGCTGCCCCCTGTGGACTAAAGTGCTAGTGTTGGTTATGGTGCCCCCTGTGGACTAAAGTGGTAGTGTTGGTTCTGGTGCCCCCTGTGGACTAAAGTGGTAGTGTTGGTTCTGCTGCCCCCTGTGGACTAAAGTGGTAGTGTTGGTTCTGCTGCCCCCTGTGGACTAAAGTGGTAGTGCTGGTTCTGTTGCCCCCTGTGGACTAAAGTGGTAGTGATGGTTCTGTTGCCCCCTGTGGACTAAAGTGGTAGTGTTGGTTCTGCTGCCCCCTGTGGACTAAAGTGGTAGTGTTGGTTCCTCCTCCTCCTCCTTCTTATTCTCCACTTCCTCCTCTACTTCTTCTTCTCCTCCTCCTCCTCCACCTTCGGCTTCTCCTCCTTCTCCTCTTACTACCTCTTTTCCTCCTCCTCTACTTCTTCTCCTCCTTTTTCTTATTCTCCACCTCCTCCTCCTCTTTCTTCTTCTTCTCCTCCTCCCCCACCTTCGGCTTCTCCTCCTCTTACTACTTCCTCCTTTCCTCCTCCTCTACTTCTTGATCCTCCTTTTTCTTATTATCCACCTCCTCCTCCTATTTTTTCCCTTACTTCTTCTTCTCCTCCTCCTCCTTCTCTTTATTCTCCTCCTTCTCTTTCTTTTATTCGCTGTACTTGAGGATCTCTCCTTTTGTGTTGTGCGGCGCCGTGAAAGCACTCGGATATGACGCCTCAAATTGTGAAGAAGAAGAAGACCCCCCCACACACACACACACCAACTAAGTGGTACCAGTTGATGTTTTTCTGTCTTTTCATCGTTGGAGTCTCTGATGACCTCATTTTATTTTTCCTCTCCGGGTTTTTATGGCTCATTCGTACGAGGCAACGAGAGAGGTGCATTGTGGGAGGGGAAAAGGGCGATTCGGGTCGTCCGGCGCGGAGAGAGAGGCCGTCACCCCGTGACTGACGGGATGCGCGTTGACACGCTGTCCGTCTTCGTCTGGTCACCAAAACATTTGTAGATGAGACGTGTTTGATTTGAGAGAACAGGGTTCAGGATTAAACTTCTCAGAGGACCAATCAAATCATGGAGCTGCAGCCCGTTAGCGTAGCTTAGCACAAAGACTGGAAACGGAGGGGAACGGCTAGCCTCCACCAGCTCACTGGAGAACACGTGATATCACACCAGCCACGATGCCAATCTGGCCAGGTGTGTGTGTGTGTGTGTGTGGGGGGGGGGGGGGCTCCTCCCACACTTCCTAACCCACTCACCTCCTGCTCCCTTACCTGGCCAACCCTTCTGATCTCAACTCCTCCTGTACTCCACCTGTGAAGTGGAGAGACAAAGAGACAAAGAATCGGAGAGAGGATGACCACAACACGGCCGGACGTGGGCGGAGCCAAAGCGTCAAGGGCGGAGTCAAAGAGTCGAGGGCGGAGCCTCGAACGCTCTGCGACAGCCCCTATAAAATGTGTGTGAATTTTCTTAGTATATATTTTTCTTCAGCGCGTTTGGTTTTCTTTGCCGTAGCAATTTGTCTGCGAGCGAGGAGAAGAACATGTCGAGACTTATCTGAGCTAAAAGTTAACGCCCCCCCCACACACACACAGTGAGAAGTGTGTGTGTCCCACTGGGCTGCAGCCAGATCCAGATTTCAGCCCTAAAAAGTCAACATTAGCATTTCAGAAGGCGGTTCTGTTTCCATCAGCTGAATCTACTGAACGCTTCTCCCAAAAAACACTCCACAGGAGCCCGAAGCGGTATCAGACGGTCCCTGGTGTGTGTGTGTGTCTTTGTGTGTGTCTTTGTGTGTGTGTGTGTGTCTGTGTTGCAATTCTCGATAATTAAACCAAATATATCAAAGTCTGCTTACACTGCAGCAATACTGTCAGTGGGACTCCAGAGGGACACCCCCCCCCCCCACACACACACATATATATATATACATCAATATATTTATATATATATATAAATATATATAAATAAAAATATTGATATATACACTACCGTTCAAAAGTTTGGGGTCACTTAGAAATGTCTTTATTTTTCAAAGA
>NC_079403.1:2867326-2874826 GCF_029220125.1 Pseudoliparis swirei
GCCTTTGAAAGCATGTCATATCCGATACGATAGGCGGCGCTGTTTTCATTACAACTCGTGGTGATGCAGCCATTTCCGCTTGACCTCGTCACCACCACCAACAACAACATTTGGAGAAAGATGGCGAACAGAGAGCGAGGCGAAGCTTCATCCCTCTACTATTCTTCCATGGTGTTCATAGGAGGACAGCGAATGCAAATGGCGCTATTGGCTGAGTTGATAACGGAGAGAAGACGCCGTCGCCGAAGGTACACGGAGAATTTAATTTATCGTCTCTTTCGACTTCCGGGTCACGACATGGGAGGGAGGAGGGCGGCGGGATCTCGAGCATGCGCAAAGACGCAAAGTCCAGTTCGAATCGAATTCAGAGTTACATGCCGCGAGAGTCGAATTATCAACTGGATCGGACCGAGCTATCCAGGGGTGTTAATCGGACCGAAGTCGGACCGCACATAGTCCGACTAAGGTGTTTACATGAAACGGATAATTCGATTTCAGTCCGACTAAGCCAATAATTCGATTGCATGTAACCGCACTGAGTAACTCAATGATCTGCAACATATGAAGACATCTTCAGACTTCCCTTGGACTTGTTTTGAGGATTGAACCTGAGAGGTTCAACAATAATCAAAGGATCAATGTGACAAAGGTCACCTTGAGGTCAAATAGTGACCCACAATGACCGCAGTCGGCAACCTCTGCTTCTGAAAAGGGTGTTTGAGAGCTGCATTTTCTCTTCTGACCACCAGGGGCGACTCCTCTGGTTGTATAGAAGTCTATGCTTCATGTGTTGAAGCTGCATTATCTCTCCTGACCACCAGGGGGTGACTCCTCTGGTTGTATAGAAGTCTATGCTTCATGTGTTGAAGCTGCATTCTCTCTCCTGACCACCAGGGGGTGACTCCTCTGGTTGTATAGAAGTCTATGCTTCATGTGTTGAAGCTGCATTCTCTCCTGACCACCTGGGGGTGACTCCTCTGGTTGTATAGAAGTCTATGCTTCATGTGTTGAAGCTGCATTCTCTCTCCTGACCACCAGGGGGCTCATCTGGTTGTATAGAAGTATATGCTTCACGTGTTGAAGCTGCATTCTCTCTCCTGACCACCAGGGGGCTCCTCTGGTTGTATAGAAGTATATATAGTGACTCTACTTCTCTTGCTGTATTCCCTCAGTAAACATTGTGAACATGAGTTTATGTCTCAGTCTCTAGTTTCAAGTCTTCTTCTATACAGCATGATGTCATCATTTAGGACATTTTGGTCAAACAGCCCATAAAGCAGGGGACGCTTTAGGGGCGGGGCTACCGGGTGATTGACAGGTCTCTACCAGCGTCTCTACGTCACTCCTTGTCATCCCATCATGCTCATTTCCTTTCACTTATTATAAAATCCAAGATGGCGACAGCCAAAACTCCCGATCTCACGACCGCCCGAACCAATGGGTGACGCCCACTCCTTCCAAACAGCCAATGGGTGCAGCCCTCGTCCGGACGTGGCCTTTTTTTTTTTAGAGCTTCTCGGTCAAGTCCCCGTAACTCCGGCGTGATTCCGGGGTCGGCGGAGGGAGACGGATCGCCTCCGAGCCGTCACCCCGACCGGCAAAGAGGGAAGTTGGCGGCGAGAAGACGAGCAGCGGAAACCAATCCCATCGCACTCCCCGGTGGAACGTGATGGATTGGACTCGGCCGCTGCCGAGAGGGAGGAGGCTGGACTCCCTCCATGTTTGTTATTCCTCTGGATTCTTCATTCCTTCAAAGACCAAATGTACCCAGGAACCTCGGTGCAGCTGCCTGAGTTATCTCACTTGGGGTCAGGTCGGGTTCGATTTGAGTTATTTGAACAAGATAACAAACTGGACTTAACGTGAACACCTAAATGCATCATTCGTGAGGTAGATTATATTTAAAGATACTCTATTTATAGTGTTGACGTGGAGAAGTGTGATGGGAAAAGACGGCAACGCCTTCAGAACCCCGGAACATGAATGAGATAAGGTTCACCACATGTGTTCCAATGGTATTTCACAATAAATTCTCATTTTTTGGTGCGTTTTCCTAAAAAGATCCAGCAACACGTGCAGATTTGCTCCCGCTATGTTGACACGGTCTTTTCAAAAGAAACCTCCGTGCTCACAGTTGGATTTTGGGAATAAAACTACTTAGTAAGGTTGAGAATGAGATGATGAAATACTTAGTAGGGTTTAGGAAAACACCTTTAAATACTTGTTCAGGTAAAGATCATATGAATATATATAGATAGATAAATATATATTTATATTTATATGTATTAATATATTTATATATAAATATATATAAATATACAAACATAAATATATGTATATTTATATATCTAAATATATATATTTATATATATATAGATATAAATATATATTTATATATATACATATATTTCTAAATGTATATATATATAGATATATACATATATTTATATATCAAAATATATATAGATATATATTTATATCTATATATATTTATATCTATCTACATATAAATAGATATTAATATATATATACTAGGGCTGTCAATCGATTAAAAAAAAGTAACTAATTAATCGCACATTTTGAAATTGCGATTAATTAATCGCGCTTAAAAGTGTTTTCCTTCTTTTTAAAGACAAAACTTCACACAGAGCTGTGTTTTCAAAGAGGCTCCTACATATAAAGTGCCAGCGAGGTATTTAATATCGTGGATGATAAATTGTTTCTTCAGTGAAACATCAGATTAGTAAAAAAAAATAAGTATATTGAGACCCCATTGGTCCTGTCATCTTTAACACTGAACAGCAGAACCAGTGGCCTTGGTGACTGACTGACATTCACATATGTCCTGTTCACCCTCTGGAGGCGGGGGGCATTTTATACATTTTACAAAAACATTTAAATTCACCTTTTAAAGTCTTTTGCATGTGACACACCCCCACGTGTTCTACATCAAACATTCCAGAACAATCTCAGCTCTGAAATGAGGCTCATTGTCCTCACGCCGTGTTCTCTGCTCTCTGACTGACAGGCTGCTAAATGAGCCTCACCTGTGAGGTGGGAGGTCCTTTGTGATTTACTGAGTGTTCATTGGTTGTTTTTTTCCCGAAATGTTGACAGACAAACGGATTGACCAATCACGTTGAAGGTTTCGTGGGACGAGTTCTTTCCGCGCCGCGTCCCCCGACACGTCGCCCCTCCGTTCCTCTGTGTGTCAGAGGGGGAGACGGGAGGAAGGAGAGCAGGAGGAAACCCGACTGATTCATCCACGCGTTAAAGTGATTTCTGCTCCTTATTTTCGCGGAGAAATAATTCTTTTAAAAACGGAAACAGTGTCAAACCGTACTACCGCGGTTTGACACTCAGAGGAGTGTAAAAACTTCAACGAACACCGGAAGCAAGTCGAAGTGTCCTTGAGCAAGGCACTGAACCCCCAGTTGCTTCCCGGGCGCATCACTGCAGCCCACTGCTCCTTAATAACTAAGGATGGGTTAAATGCAGAGAACTAATTTCCCCTTGTGGATTAATAAAGTATATTTTTAAAAAAATGTTTTAAAAAAAGCGTTAATTGCGTTAAAATATTTTAGTGTGTTAACGCGGCCAAATTAATCGCATAGATTAACGCGTTAACGCTGACAGCCCTAATTCAATTCAATTCAATTCAGTTTATTTGTATAGCCCAATTTCACAAATTACAAATTTGTCTCGGAGTGCTTTACAATCTGTACACATAGACATCCCTGCCCCAAAACCTCACATCGGACCAGGAAAAACTCCCAAATAACCCTTCAGGGGGAAAAAAAGGGAAGAAACCTGCAGGAGAGCAACAGAGGAGGATCCCTCTCCAGGATGGACAGAACAATAGATGTCATGTGTACAGAAGGACAGATTTAGAGTTAAAATACATTCAATGAATATGACAGAGTGTATGAATAGTTCATAGTAGGCATATTCCACGATGGAGACCTCCACGATCCATCAGGCAGATGGCGGTGGGGAGGAGTGGGCGGAGTCTCAACAGTGGGCGGAGTCTCAACAGGACAGTGGCGTAGTCAGGAGCAGGAATTCCACGACCCAGACCTCGATGATCCATCAGGCAGATAGGATCTATGCCGTCTCATAGGGTCCGATGACCCCATGAGACGTGAAGTCAAAAGGACTCCGGGAGAAAGCAGGGTGAGTAACGTGTGATTGAGAAATGAAAATTCATCCTTAAGGAGAGAAAAAGAGGAGATAGGTACTCAGTGCATCCTAAACGTCCCCCGGCAGCTATAAGCCTATAGCAGCATATCAAGGGGCTGGACCAGGGCAAACCTGATTCAGCCCTAACTATAAGCTCTGTCAAAGAGGAAGGTCTTAAGTCTACTCTTAAACGAGGTGACTGTGTCTGCCTCCCGGACTGAAATTGGAAGCTGGTTCCATAAAAGAGGAGCTTGATAACTAAAGGCTCTGGCTCCCATTCTACTTTTTAAGACTCTAGGAACTACAAGTAGTCCGCATTTAGTGAGCGTAGCTCTCTAGTGGGGCAATATGGTACTACAAGCTCCTTAAGATATGATGGAGCATCACCAATCAAGGCTTTGTAGGTTAAGAGAAGAATTTTAAAAGTGATTCTTGATTTTACTGGGAGCCAGTGCAGAGCAGCTAGTGCAGGAGTGATGTGATCTCTTTTCTTAGTTTTAGTGAGAACACGAGCTGCAGCATTCTGGATCAACTGGAGGGACCTAAGAGATTTATTAGAGCAGCCTGATAATAAGGAGTTGCAGTAATCCAGTCTCGAAGTAACGAACGCGTGAACCAATTTTTCTGCATCTTTTTGAGACAAGATGTGCCTGATTTTTGAAATATTACGTAGATGAAAGAATGCAGTCCTTGAGATTTGCTTTACGTGGGAGTTAAAGGACAAGTCCCGATCTATAAATATATATATACATATATAAATATATCGATCTGTATTTCACTGAGACCGTCTCTCTCTCGTGTCTCTGTGCACTTTTATTCCCAATAAGATAAATGTCACATGATCTCCTCCTGAGAGGCGTTGACCTTCTGTGAATGAGGGCAGGTCTGCACACAGCCAGCGGGGGGGCTTCCTCCTCCCTCCTCCCTCCTCCTCCTCCTCAGCAGATGGAAATACAGGGTGAATTTAATTTACCATATAATTAAAAAAAGGGAAGAAGAAGAGAAGCGGATGAGGTTTAAAGAGGCTGCGGAGGGAAGATGAAAGAAGCATCCGAGGCCTCCAAGGTTACCACGCCAACCGCCAGGAGACGTGTGATCTAATGCACTTATTGTGGTTTCTGTTTGTTTATTTATTTATTTACTCCTCCGATAATCACATTTGTGAGGCGTTGTGCGAGGCCGTATGCGTGCACACAGACGTTCAGTGACAGTTGGACCCACAGTTTACACCGGTCATGTTTTTAAAGTGGTAAATCTCTTTAATCAGAAGTGATTTCGCTCCTCCTGACGTGTTTATTCGTCGAGACAGAGACAGAAATGGTGAAAAGTGACTTAATGTCTGTGCAATAAACTGTCTGAAACCCAGATGTTTGAATTTCAATCAGGCTTTTTGGGGTTTTTGCTTGATAAATGAAAAATAGTTTCTCCGGCTGCAATTAAAAATTATTGTGTTATTGTGAAACTGTAAATCACTTTTTTTTCTTCAGTTTGTCCAAAGTGCGAATTTCCCCCCCAATTTTTATCAAAGTGATGTTTTAAAGCCCAAACACTAACTATATTTTTTTCAATTTCTTTTCAATTGCATAAAAAAATAAATATATTGTTTAATCTGAGAATATTGTTAAACCGAAGAAAAATTAACATATAATATATATATAATAATAATATATCATATTTAAATATGAATCACATTTGACGAGGAAAAGAAGCTTATCCTAAAATACAATATATCTATACAACCAGAGGAGTCGCCCCCTGGGGGTCAGGAGAGAGAATGCAGCTTGTCTGTGAACAGGAACATGGTCCTGTCGTCTCTTTAAATGTTTCTGCTCATAAACTTTGTGTTTATGGGTTTTTACGAGCGAGTCCAGAGGAGACGCTTTGACTTTGCGGTGATAACGGGTTTTTAATTTGACGAGGGCGTGGCGCCAAATGACCCAAATGTGATTGACAAGCTGTGATTTTTTTTTAATGGTGGATTTACGGCGGGATTTGCTCGGTGATCCAGCGTCGGCCGGAAGAGCGCTGTTTTTTGTTGTTGTTGTTGTTTTTACTTTTTTAGGTTTATGTTTCACTTTTCATCAGGTTCTGGTGTCGGTACTTTAAAAAAGGTCTGGAGTGAGACCTCCCCTCCTCAAACCGTCTTTCCCTGTCTGTTTGCCCCCCCCCCCTGATACACAGGGACACAACCCTTAAAGGGGGTTTGATGCAACCTTGGCAATGAGCTACAAATGAGGAAGAGGGGGAGGGGGGGAGGAAGAGGAGTAAGGAAAAGCAGGGCAGAGGAAAGAACGACAGCAGGAGGCTTGGAGGAAGGTGATCAGAGGGGAAAGGTGGTCTTCATATGGCTCCTAGAGGAGGCATCCTAGTGACCTTTAGTGAGCTTCTGGATGTAAAATAAATATTGAATAAATGTTAAATAAAAATGAAATAAATAAATACAATAAATAAAATAAATAAAATAAAATAAATAAAATAAATAAAATAAATAAAATAAATAAAATAAATAAATTTCATAAATATTTTATTTTCCTAAAATAAACATATTTTAACAAAAAAATTAATACAAACAATTATTTCATAAAAAAATATTTTTCATAAAAAAATATTTCATAAAGAAATGGATGAAATAAATAAAATAAAATAAATAAATACAATTAATTAATTAATTGAGATTCTAAAAGATTATTAAAAAGATGCACCATTTCACATGGGTATTTCCTGATTAATGGGTCTGAATGTGATCCTCCAGCTGTACGCCTCATGAGCGAGTCCATGCGCTCCAAGGCGTTCACACTGTGAATTCACAGCAGTCGTCTCTACACTCATATATCACAACATGTGCTGAATCAGCAGTCACATAATACTAATAATGCATATAATTAGTTATCAATTAAAATATGATAAATATCAGAAGCATTAAAGTGCTACATAAAACTATCTAATCAACGATTTGCTTCTCGGCCTCAATAACTTCATGTTTATGGGCTATATATATATATATATATATATGTATGTATATGTGTATATATATATAGGGTGAGGCCTCAGCTCATTGTTGGGCGTGAAACCAGCCGTGTCAAAATGAATGATTTTCATTCCTTCATGCAGAAAGGATGCCGGTCTGAGACGGGAAATTAGATGTCGAGCACGTGATTCGCCTTTTTGATGATGATTGACGAGCCCGTCACGTGCAGCGCCAGAGAATTCTCCTTTCCTCATGAATGTGCCCACTAGAAACGGGTTTCTGCGCTATACAGTCCATGAGGGGATAGACTGACTCACTCGGTGTTTAGAAGTGTTTTAAGAGGTTTAACAGAG